>NW_022630299.1:0-26437 GCF_010909765.2 Amblyraja radiata
AACAGATAATAGTAAGATTAAACGAGAACTTACCAGTTTGAAGTTTGATCTGTATTTTATCAGGAGTTACGATGAGGGATTACATGAAGAACCCGCTCAGTGCGCAGGCGCGGCATACTTCCAAGCAGCGGTGTGGAATCACAGATAGACACAGTTATTTTGAAGTAAACATAGTAAAGATAAGGAGACATCAATTTATTAGTTTGATCCATATAATGAGGGTGGGAGCGGAGGGCACGTAATCCCTCATCGTAACTCCTCATAAAATACAGATCAAACTTCAAACTGGTAAGTTCTCTTTTAATCTTACTATTTTACTTCGGAGTCACGTGAGTGACTACGTGAAGATTTCAAAGCTCTGTGATTTCAAACCGTGTAACAGTTTCATTTCACTCACTGCCGAAGTTCTTGAGGGAGGAAGTGTTATCGTAATGAACCAATGAGTCTATTTGTAGAAAAACACAATGGTATTTTTTTAAACAATAACAACAAAGAATTAAGTTGCTCCCCTGGGCTTAAATTAAATATTTGCAGTTCGTAAATCTTTACTGCAAATAAACCAGGTTTTGCCAACGGCTTATTATAAAATTTCTGAACGGTCTTTTCCCTTCCCACCATCCTGCTGTAGCCAGGATGTGGTGTATAGGCATGTCCATTCTTTAGCCGTCGACATGGATGCTGCCCTGGTGGAATAAAATTTGTACATGTTAGTGTTTATCCCAGCAGTTTCTAGCACCTGCTTGAGCCATCTCGCAATGGTTTGGCTCGTACCCCACCATAAGGTTTTTGTGACTGACCCACAAGGCTTTTCATCTCCCTCGAATATTCTGGTTGTGTCTATGTAGGATAGTAGGTAGGTCATGGCACATAACCGTGGTTCTGGTGGGTAAGCCACGACTGGATTAGGTGTTCCTGGTCTGCTCTGTTTGACCAGTCGCTGGATAACAACAGATCTGGTCTGGAGCTGTGATCATGTTGTCCAGTCGCAATAGGTGTAGTGACTGGACCCTCTGAGCGGATACAAGTGCCATCAACCTAAGCGTCTTTAGTGTAGCTTGCTCGAGGCCGGGGGATCTGGCTGGTGGCCATTCCCTGAGATATGTCAGGACCACACTGATATCCCAAATATGGGTATACCTGGGCTTAGGGCTTGATATTGTAAATGCCCTTCATCAGTTTTACCACCAGTGGATGGGATCCCATCGCCTGTTGTCCTGCCGCTGGTTTGAGATAAGCAGAAAGAGCACTCTGCGCTGTGTTGATGGCACTGTAGCTGATCCCTACATCGTGGTGTAGATGGCCAGGAACTCCAGTATGTTGGTGGCTGTAGCTGTTGCGTATGTTGTCCATGTTTCCTGGCAGTACTTCTCCCTTTTTTGATGCTGGTTAAGTACTGCCTCTTGGTGGATGTTCGAAGGGATGCCGACATGGTGGTGATGGTTTGTTTGGACAATCCCAGTTCCAGGTAAGGTCTGTTCAAACTTGCAAACCAGGCGTTTAATTTTCTCATGGCATGGGTGTTTAGCTTACCTGGTAGGTAAGTAGCTGATAGCCAAATATGTCTTTCGACATACCATTGCCAAATCATGTTGACCAATTTGTCGCATGATAATGATTTTATGCCACCCATATGGTTAATATAAGCCATCACCATAGTATTTATCAATTTGTAACCGAACATGCAAGTGCTGCATATTAGATACATATGCTTTTAAACCATAAGAGGCGCCCAACATCTCTAGATAGTTATCCCAGATAGCCCTCTAGATAGATCAGTCTGAAGAAGGGTTTCGGCCCGAAACGTCGCCTATTTCCTTCGCTCCATAGATGCTGCTGCACCCGCTGAGTTTCCCCAGCAATTTTGTGTACCTTCTAGATAGTTAATGCCCAGTGTAAGTAGTAATGATGATTCTAGTTTAGTCCATCTACCACTTGTTCTGGATATGGAGTTAGTCGCTCCCCAGCCTTGAGCACTGGCATCTGTTTGAATAACTAAAGTAGGGTTAGTGATAAAGATAGGGCTGAAACTATGCCAAACGTTTTTTGCCCACCACTGTAGCTCTGATATTGCTTCAGTGGGTAAGTTCATGACACGATCACAGTGACCTGTATGTCGTTTTAATGCCCGTACCTTTGCTCTCTGTAAATTTTTTGATAGTGCAAAGGTCCGAATTGTGTAGCCGGAAATGCTGCTACCATTTCCCCAATTACTCTTGCTACTTGTCGAATAGTTGGTCGCTCGTTGACCATTAATTTGTTGCATGATTGTGCTAATTCAACCATTTTTGCCTTTGGCAAGGTAACAGTCATATGGACTGAGT
This sequence comes from Amblyraja radiata, assembly GCF_010909765.2. Taxonomy (NCBI): domain Eukaryota; kingdom Metazoa; phylum Chordata; class Chondrichthyes; order Rajiformes; family Rajidae; genus Amblyraja; species Amblyraja radiata. The sequence continues at coordinate 2,322 of NW_022630299.1, forward strand.
TAATTGTGAAGCCCAGGTAGTCCATGATAGTGGATGGCTTCAACTTAGATTTATCTGGATGTAGGACGAACCCCAGAGTTTCGAGGAGCAGTTTTGTAGCTGATACTGCTGCCACAGCCAATTCCATCGTTTTCCCTACTATGAGAATATCCTCCAGATATGCCATGACAATATGTTTTTGTTTTCTTATTATTGCCATGGCTGGGTTCAATATTTTGGTGAATAATCTTGGGCTGAAGTTCGCCCATAGGGCAATGCTTTGTACCATCCAGATAAATTTTAGGTATCTGCGATGATCCTTGTATATGGGTACTAGATAGTAAGCATCTTTAAGATAAATGCTTGCCATGAAGTGTCCTTTGGAATTCAGTTGTTTGGCAGTAACATATGTCTCCATTTTGAAATGTATATACTTAACAAATTTGTTTAGTGATGTTAAGTCAATGATGATGCGACAGACACCATCTTTTTTGGTTTTAGTGAATATATTCGATACAATTTCCAAAGGTTCATGTTTGGTCTTTTCGATGACCCCCTTTGTGATAAGTCTCACCAGTTCAGCTTGTCCCTCACGTTTCTTTTTGACGGAGGGAGAAATACCCTTTGGGGCCATTGTTGAACTGGCAGCGTTTTTTCTGACATGAATTGTATTTTATATCCTGTAATGTTGTTGAGTATATACTTGTCACTCGTGACCATACCCCATGCTTCTTTAAACAAGTGTAATCTCCCCCCTGTTAATAAAGCACCCTTATTCTCTATATGCTGGTAGGGACCAGACCCACCTACCTCCATGGTTATTGGCGATTCTGTTTCTTCATTTTCCTGAAGATTTTGTTCTGACGTGCTGGCGATGTTGGGGGGAGGCGCATTTTCCAGAGGGTCCACTGCGGGCCCTGATCTGAAAGATCTTTGGGGATAATGTGCGGACCCCAAGCGTTCACCAGTCCCATATTGCGGACGTCGACTGGTGGATGCCGTGGGGTGCTGCCACTTGGGTATCGGAGGTCTTGGTTTGCGCGTCCCGGGGCCTGCCCTCATTAGGCCGAAGGTTTTTGATGCTTCCTGCATCTCCTTCAGTTTTTATTGAAATCTTTCCCAAATAGCAGCGCGTCCGTCTCCGCAGCTGGGGCTTTACACAAGCCAGCAAATTTGGGATTGAGGGCAGGTCTTATGTTTCCCTCCGGAGATTGTTGATCTCAAATTGTGTGGTACACATTAATGCCAGCACATCCTGCTGGCAGGTATCCATCTCCGTGGTCTCCACGGAATGAGCAAAGGCTGTGATGGCTGACGTCAGGAGCCTTAGGATCCGCTGTAGTTTGAGTTCTTGGGTCTGGATGTGTGACCCACATGCGCCCAGATTTGGCTGTTGACACTTTTTACTTTGAGGGCCTCACCGTTTTCTGGTGCTGTGTTGTTTCAGCACCTCAGCGAGCACCTTTTCCAGTAATGGTTGATGCTGGCCGCCATTCTTGGTTCCAGCGGTGCTCCAGCCCGTGGGGTTGCTACAAGCGGTCCATCACACCCAACAGCTCTTCATGTTCCTGCACCCCTGGCATACTCCCGAATTCGTCCGCCTGCCCCTGTTCCAGACCAGCCCAGCCCTGGTCACCAATGCTAGCCTCCAGTAATGAGGGAGCAGAGGGCAGTGCATCAGGCACTGTGGAGGAGGTGCCTGACCTCCCTCCGCGAGAGCGCTCTTTCTGCGCATCTCGCTGGAGCTGCTCCAATTGCTGTTGGATGCAGCTCAGGCGGCTGTCTCTCCTCCATTTAGGTGGAGACATGTCCCCGTCCGACGAATCGGACGCCACCGGCTGGATGCCTGTTCGGATGGCTAGACATCCAGCCCGCAGTTCAGGCACTAGCGGGACTGGGCTCGGCGCGGTAATGGGGATAGCGGGGCGACCGGTAATTGTTCCTACCGCCTGTTGCTGCCCCCCCCCTGCAATGGAACGCTCCTCCGCTGGAGTCGAGCGGGGGACAGGTTCTTCTGGAGCTTTTGCCTTGTAGATGCGAGAGCGCCCCTGCAAGCAGCGCGTCTCGCAGGCACCTGCTCCGTGAGCCGCTCCAGCGGCTCAGGCATTCTCTCTCTCCCCCCGTGCGGGTGGAGAGACGTCCCGTCCGACATCGGGAACACCTGCCGGATGCCTCTCGAGTTGCTATGCGTCCAGCCCGCTGCTTCAGGTACTAGCGGGCTGGCCTCGGCACGGTGTCGGGGAATTACGGAACACCGGGTCGCTCCTACCTCCTGTTGCTGCCCCCCTTCCCCAACGGGAAAACGGGGGACAGTTTTGTTCCAGAGCCTTTTTCTCTGCCTGTAAAAAACACAAGCAGAAAAAGGCTCACCTGTAAAAGAAAACCCGACCTCAGGATACTCACCTGACGGTCCGGTTCATGCTGTAACGGGACAGCCTAACTCCCGTGGCAGCCGCTGTTGCACTGCTGGCGTAATGCCGCGCCTGCGCACTGAGCGGGTTCTTCACGTAGTCACTCACGTGACTCCGAAGTAAAATCATTATAGTACAACAGTGCATTCATTGTTTACAATACTCGCAGTGACCAGTGCCCACGAAAGGCCTCCAAAGTCCCCAGTTCAAACTATATAAAATATACTATCACTCGTGGTTAGCAGTGTGTGTTGTGTATCTGAGCTGAGCGTTGAGATTGTGGGTGCTTTTATTTATATAACTGGAAGTTCTCCTCCAATCCACACACCACCATGACTTGGAAATATGTCGTTGTTCCTTCACTGATTAGTTTAGTTTAGTGTAGAGATACAGCGTGGCCCTTTGGTCCGCGCCGACCAGCGATCCCCGCACACCAACATCATCCTACACACACTAGAGACAATTTCAAATTACACCAAGGCAATTAATCCTACAAACCTGTACTTTTTTTGGTGTGTTGAGGAAACGGAGAAAACGCACGCCGGTCACGGGGAGAACATGCAAACTCCATACAGACAGCAGCTGGAGTCAGGATCAAACCCGGGTCTCCGGCGTTGCAAGGCACCACTGTGCCACCCTCAGTGGCACTCTGACTAAGTTTAGAAGAATGGGGGGGGGGGGGGGGTCTTATAGAAACATATTAAATTATAAAAGGACTGGACAAGCCAGATGCAGGTCTGAAGAAGGGTTTCGGCCCGAAACGTTGCCTATTTCTTTCGCTCCATAGATGCTGCTGCACCCGCTGAGTTTCTCCAGCTTTTTGTGTACCCCAGATTAAATCACCGGATGGATTTAAGAGAGAGTTAGATAGAGCTCTAGGGGCTAGTGGAATCAAGGGATATGGGGAGAAGGCAGGCACGAGTTATTGATTGGGGACGATCAGCCATGATCACAATGAATGACGGTGCTAGCTCCGAATGGCCTCCTCCTGCACCTATTTTCTATGTTTCTATGTAAGATGGATGTCACCCCGAAGCATCAAGCTCCACTCCAGAAAACAGAGCACAAAGTCAAGGCCGCTGCTACGTTGAAGCTCTGAGAGAATGTTACTTTGTGGGAACTTGCTGTGTGCAAGTGGCCACATGGTCATGACGTTAGATTTACAGCCCAAAGGTTCAAAAGCACCATAGACCACTGCTAGAGTCAGACAGCGTGGAAACAGGCCCTTCGGCCCAACTTGCTCACACCAACCAACATGTCCCATCTATACTAGTCCCACCTGCCTTTGTTTGGCTCATATCCCTCTAAAGCTGTCCTATTCATTCATGTCTTGAACTTCAACAGGTGTACAGCAGAGAGCATATTGACGGGTTGCATCACGGTCTGGTTCGGCAACTTGAATGCCCAGGAGCAAAGAGGACTGCAAAAAGTTGTGAACACTGCCCAGTCCATCACTGGCTCTGACCTCCCCACCATCGAGGGATCAAAAAGGCAGCCAACATCATCAGAGACCCACACCACCCTGGCCACACACTCATTTCATGCCTGCTATCGGGAAGAAGGTACAAGAGCCTGAAAACTGGTACGCCCAGGTTCAGGAACAGCTTCTTCCCTACAGCTATCATGCTATTAAACCCTGTAACCTCAATGAGCTCTGAACTACATAGACTATTATTGATATTATTGCACTATTATTGTTTGTTTATTTTTTTGTATGTATGTGTGCATGTGTATATATATATATACATATATATATGATCTATATGTGTATTTGTGAGTATGTGTATATATACACACTGAACTTTTCTTCTCTCGTTATAATATTGTTTACAGTGTACTATGTTTACATATTGTGTTGTGCTGCTGCAAGTAAGAATTTCATTGTTCTATCTGGGACATATGACAACAAAACAGTCTTGACTCTCTCTTGACTACCTGTCCAAATGTTTCTTAAATGTTGCGATAGTACCTGCCTGAACTACCTCCTCTGGCAGCTCATTCCATACACCCACCACCCTTTGTGCAATAAAGATACCTAAGATTTTTGCCTCCATCACATTGAGGAGGTGTTTGGTGGACTCACTGTGGTGGATGTTAATTTGTGTTTACTGTCTGTTCTGTTGTTTATTATTGTATGTATGGCTGCAGGTAACGACATTTCGTTCAGACCGTATGGTCTGAATGACAAATAAAGGATCTAATTCTAAAAATTCTAAATACCTCTCGGGTTCGTATTAAATGTTTTCCTCTTATCCTTAAACCCATGTCCCTGGTTTTCAGTTCCCCTACTCTGGGCAAGAGACTGTGAAAAACAGGGACATGGGTACAGCATTTACCCGATCTATTCCTCTCAAGGTTTTGTACACCTCTATAAGATCACCCCTCATCCTCCTGCGCTCCAAGGAATAGTGTCCTAGCCTGCTCAACCTCTCCATATAGCCTAGGCCTCGGGACCTGGCAATAACGTCGTAAGTAACTCCGTATACAAGGCTGACGAGAGGGTCTCCCACTGTGCTGGTTTCTCTGTGGAGGGATGTGTGCAAGACAAGAGTGTCGGAAATCACAGATCGTTGGTTGAAAATTCCCCCCCACACACAACTTATCAGGCAGCCAAAGAGCCAATTAACAATGATGGCCACACAAAAATAGGTGGAAGGGAAAGTTGAAATGAAGACATTGCGATCACAAAAATGGGATGGCAGATAGACTAAGTGAGCGGCTGGAGACGTGGTAAATGGAGTCTAAGAGATTGTAGAGTGTGTGATTGTACACTTCAGTGAGAAGAGTCAATGTCCACAGCGTAGAGTTACACCTGCAATATCCATGCTCCTCACAGATGCTGCCTGACCCGCTGAGTGACTCCAGCATCTTACATCTTTCTTTGGTACTAACCAGCGTCTGCAGTTCCTTATCATTATACTGTTTGTTATAACACCCTCGCGATCCTCCTCTGCGTTCTTTCCAGCTTCATGGCATCTTCCCTGCAGCAGGATGTCCAAAAACTGAACACAATACTCTAAAAACAATACATCATCGGAAGGAAATGGTACAGTTGCATAACGCTGACTGGTAACCTGGCAGCTTTCATAGCATTAAAATGTTAACCCAGTTACAAAAGTAGTCGGCACTACTTGATGGCGGATAATCACTATTTTTCTGCCGCAATCTGGAAAATTGCGCACAAATTGCTGTTGAGATTGCATTGGTGGAACTGGAGCTTTAAGTTCCCATCGATATTCATTTGCGGAGATCAAACACAAAATTGTCCATGCATTGCTGTGCCCAGGCAGCAGAGCAGAATGGCAATCATTACTATTTTTTATTTCTGATAAAAAAAGTGTATTTTTGACATATTTAAGACCGATAAACTGGTGAGATTTTATTAATACAGCCAAACGTGAATTTATTGCCATCATTTAATAAGGCCTCCACTTGTGAATGACCTAATTTTAAATCATCAAAATGATTTTGTAAACAAAACTGCAGCCCTTAATATTTCAACGGTTTACTAAGTCAGGTCTTTAAGAACTTAACCATTTGTTAGTGTGAATTGACTGTGAAAGGGTGCGGATACAAGCTGAGGAGCATTTTATGTACGATAGGTTGGGATCACTTCAGGGCAATTTTGTACAGAGGTGGCTGCCCCAGGATGCCTGAGATCCCCGGTTCGATCCTGACCTCGGATGCCGTCTGTGTGGAGTTTGCATGTTCTCCCCGTGACCAGGTGCTCTCCGGTTTCCTCCTTCATCCTACGGATAAGCGGTTAATTGCCCCTAGTGTGTCGGAAGTGAATGGAAAGTGGGATATCATAGCATCAGTGTGAACAGGTGATCAATAGTCAGCGTGAATCCAATGGACTGAAGAACCTGTTTCTATACTATGTTTAAGAAAGAACTGCAGATGCGGGAAAAATCGAAGGTAGACAAGAAATGCTGGAGAAACTCAGCAGGTGAGGCAGCATCTATGGAGAGAAGAATTGGCGACGTTTCTGGTCGAGACCCTTCTCTCCATAGTTTCCCCAGCATTTTTTGTCTACCTGTTTCTATACTATATATTTTAATCAAGCCAGCAAAATAGGTTTCTGTTAGAGGATATCGTAGAAGGCATACTAATAGCCCTGTCCCACAGTACGAGTTCATTCCAAGAGCTCTCCCGAGTTTAAAAAAAATCAAACTCGTGGTAAGCACGGAGAATGAACGTAGCGGGTACGTCGGAGCTCGGGGACGTCTCTTAGCGGCTCGTTACGCTAACGGCAGGTACTTGGGAAGACTGGCTAATGGCAGGTAAGCACGGGAAGACTCGTGAAGATTTTTCAACATGTTGAAAAATGTCCATGAGAGCCCCGAGTACCGACGAGTGGCCATTACCGTAAATCTCAGAGTTCGAATCAGGGCAAACGCGGGAGAGCTCTTGGAATGAACTCGTACTGTGGGACAGGGCTTTAACTGGTTGAATCATAGCCTGGTTTGGTAACTCAAATGCCCAGAAATGAATGAGAGAGTGGTGGATGTCACCCCATCTAACAGGGGCACTGACGTCCCCGTTACCGAAGGCTCTCTACGGAAGACCCTGCCTCATCAAGGCAACCAATGCCATCAAAGACCCACACCCATCTAGCTATGCTTTCATCTCATTACTGCATATCAGGCGGAGGGTTCAGGAGCCTGAAAACCGTGACCACTCGGTTCAAGAACAGCTTCTTCCCAGCAACTCTCAGGATCTTGAACATTGCACAACACTAGTCTCAACCTGACCTCAACAGCGGTGATTTACTATGGATTTTATAAGAGAATTAGAGAAGTCAATGTTCATACCGCTGGGGCCCAGCACTTCAACTCCCCCTCCCATTCCCAATCTGGCCTTTCTGCCCTGGGCCTCATCCATTGTCAGTAGAGCTAATGTTGCTTGATGTTTCAATCCCTGGAATAAGTCGGCACTCTTGATATTTGCAGTGGGATTGGAGTGGTGAAAGGTAGGGTAGGTACGTCATTGGGGTCATCAGGTGGGCACCCTCCTTTGTTGACGTTTCATTGATAAGCCCACAACATCTCCAGAGGGCTCAACGGTGATACCTGGCGTCGCAGTTACACCCCCCTCAATTCCATACCCTCCTGTCTTCATCTTGCAGCCCAGTCTCTCGTTTCGATCTAAATCAAATTGCTGCTTTTTTCTGCAGAATTTGATAATGACTTGATTGCTTGTTGGAGGGAGCGACCCCTCACCCTATTTTCTTTAATAGCCTGGTCATAGCTGTAGCAACAAATCCCCTGCATCCCACTTCGACAGGGAAATCTTGGTCTGCCAGCCATTCTGGGATGCTTCAGTTGCCAGTTCAGAGTACTTGGTCTTTTTCCTCTCATAAGCTTCTTCAACACCATCTTCCCAGGGAACTGTCAATTCCACAACGTATGCCAACTTGGCAGTTGTGGACCACAGGACCATGTCTGGCCAGAGGAGTGAAGCCCAGCGCAAATTGGAGGAACAGCACCTCATATTTCGTTTGGGCAGTCTAACTACACCCCAGCGGTATAAACATTGACATCTCTAATTTTAGACAGCCCTCGCTTTCTCCCTCCTTCCCCTCCCCTTCTCAGTTCTCCCATAGTCCTACTGTCTCCTCCTACTTCCTTTCTCCCCCCCCCCCACCCCCGACATCAATCTGGTCACTTATTCCTTCTCTCCATAGATGCTGCCTCGCCCCCTGAGTTTCTCCAGCATTTTTTGCCTACTTCAGTTTTCACATTGTTATGATCTGGTTATCTAGTATTACAGATTATTAACTTATTTTATGATTATTGTGTACTTATTTGTGTGTTACCGTGTTAATGTGCCATTATGGATGAACCATGAGGTCCACTCCCAGCTTGAAGTCCAAGTCTTCAGTGTTCCTGAACAAACCCGAGCAGTACAAGAAATCTACCTACACCCTGTGCAGCGCCAATAAGGATGACAAGAGGGCATTTTGGACCAATCTGGAGTCTTGAGGTACAGACAAAAAATACCCGTAAATAGCCAACATAATCAAAGATTGGTTCCACCTTCGTCAATCCTTCTTCACTAATCTTCACTGTCCTTCCTTCTCAGATTCCAGAACCTACTGCCTTTTGTCCTCAACTTATCTCCTCCCAGACTCTTCATTGTTTCCACCTAACCCACGCCTGCTATCTCCTACGCAACCTCACCTCACCTCATCCACCTATTAGTTTAGTTAGTTTAGAGGTACAGTGCGGAAACAGGCCCTTCGGCCCACCGGGTCCGTGCCGACCAGCGTTCCCTGCACACCAGCACTATCCTGCACACTAGCGATAGTTTACAATTGTTACTGAAGCCAATTAACCGACAAACTTTCAAGTCTTTGGAATGGAGGGTGGGAGGAAACTGGAGCATTCGGAGAGAACCCACGCGGTCACGGGGAGAACGCACAAACTCCATACAGACAGCACCCGCAGTCAGGATCGAACCTGGGTCCCTGGCGCTGTAAGGCAGCAACTCTACCACTGCGCCACCGTGCCATACCTGTCGTTGCTACCATTTGCCCTCTTCACTCTCCCCCCCTTTATACAGCCGATTTTCCCTTTACTCTTTCAATCCACAAGAAGGGTCCCGACCTGAAACCTTGTCTGTTCATTTTCCTCCACATGATGTAACCTGACCCACTGGGTTCTCTCCTTTATATTCACTCCAGATGTCCTGCACCTGCATCCTCTCAAGCCTTCTTCCTTTAGCTCGCTCATCCCAGACGCACTTCCCTTTCTTTCCCATCAAACAGTTATTAAACATCTCTTCCGCAATCTCACAAAACACTTGGAACATTAACTCTGTTTCTCTCTGCAAAAATGTCAATTGGCACATTGGACATTCCAGGCCCTTTCTGTTTTTATTTCAGATTTCCTGAAAGTTTAGTATTTTGGTGATGTGTCAGTTTCTTTCAGTACTTTCGACTCTAGGGACAATTTACAGAAGCCTATTAACCCACAAACCTGTGTTTGTCCCTACTTTGTGTAGGTTAGTGTTAGTGTGCGGGGATCGCAGGTCGGCACGGACGCGGTGGGCCGAAGGGCCTGTTTCCCCGCTGTATCTCTAAACAAAACTAAGTTAAGCTAAACTAAACTAAACTGCCCCATCTATCATTAATGTTGTATTCTATCAGGTCACCACACAACCACCTCTGTTCTGGATAAGATTCACATCTGGCATTTGTCACCTACTTCACCCATTTTCTAATCGCACCCCTCATCCCTATCCATCCTATAAACCTGCCAGACTTTGCCCCGTCCTTACCTCTTTCCCAGTATTTTCCCCTTTCCCCATCAGTCTAAAGAAGGATCCCAACCCGAAACATGATCTGCCCATTCCCTCCACAGATGATTCCAGACCCGTTCAGTTCCTTCAGCGCAGTGTCTTCTGCTTGGGCCTTTTCAATCTCGGTGAGATTAGTATATTCCAGCATCACGTTCGGCATAGGCATTGTGGGCTGAAGGGTTCAATGGTTCAATAGCGCTTTACTTGTCATAACTGCAACTGCACGGTAAAATTATTCTTGCAGAAATTATACATGCGGGCACCACCATTTTTGGTGCCATTATTCAATCCAAATTCCAGTCAGGGGTTATGGGAGAAGGCAGGAGAATGGGCTTAAGAGGGAACGATAGATCACCCGTGATTGAATGGTGGAGTAGACTTAAGATAGACACAAAATGCTGGAGTAACTTAGCAGTTCAGGCAAGAAGGAATGGATGACATTTCGGGTTGAGACCCCTCCAGACTAAAGTCAGGGGAAAGGGAAATGAGAGATATAGACGTGATGTAGAGTGATATAGAACAAATGAATGTAAGATATGCCCAAAAAACCATGATAAAGGAAACAGGCCATTGTTAGCTGTTTGCTAGGTGAGAACGAGAAGTTGGTGCGACTTGATGTGGGAGGGATGGAGAGACAGGGAACACAGGGGTTACTTGAAGTTAGGGAAATCAATATACATGCCGCTGTGCTGTAAGCTGCACAAGCTAAATATGAGATGCTGTTCTTCCAATTTCCATTTTGTTTCACTCTGCCAATGGAGGAGGCCCAGGACAGAAAGGTCAGTGTGGGAATGAGATGGGGAATCTTTTATTGTCACGCTCCAATTAAGATATTCAAATTACCATACAGCCATACTAAAACAGCAACAAGACACACAACTACATAAAAGTTAACATAAACATCCACCACAGTGGGTTCCCCACATTCCTCACTGTGATGGAAGGCAAAAAAGTCCAATCTTCCCCTCTTTATTCTCCCGCGGTCAGGGCAGTCGAACCATCTGCAGTCGGGGTGTTCCCAGAGCCGGCGGTCGAAGTTCCCACGTCGGGACGGCCGAAGATCCTGCGGTCTGGAGCTACCGAAGTCGGTCTCTAACCAGAGACCATGAGGTCCACATTGTTAAAGTCCACAGGCTCCTGTGGCTGGAAGCTCCGAGGTAGATCCATGGCAAAGGGAACGCGAGCTCCGCGATAGTAAGTCGTGCAGGCCCCCGCGGTTTGGAGCTCCCGAAGTCGGTCTCCAGCAAAGGCCGCCAACTCCTCGCTGTCAGGCCGCAGTGCGGACGGAGATACGATACGGAAAATAAATCGCATCTCTGTCGAGGGTAAGAGATTTAAAAACGTTTTCCCCAACCCCCACCCCGCACATAAAACAAACTAAAGAACACTAAAAACACCCTACTATTGTGTTATGGTCCTTGATGGGGCTACACTTATTAACATGAACTAATGATAGCATTGAAAGACACTGAATCTCGGTACATGTGACTATAATAAACCGATAGCAATACCAAGGGGTGGATTTTGTATTTTTGTGGAATTAATGGAATTGCAGCAAGTGTTGGAACAAGTAGCACAAGTGGTTTAGGTAATGGACAAAGAGTTGAGAACCCCAGACTCATAATCTGGAATTGTTCAAGTCCCACCACGACAGCTGGTGACTTTAAATTCAGTTAATTAAATAAATCTGGGCTAACGAGGAAGTTCTACAGTTATGATGGCCGTGAAAACTCTGGGTTGTCATAAAACTAAACATCTGGCTCCACTAATGTTCTCTTCGGGAAGGAAATCTGCTGTCTGCTCTGCCTTTTAAATTTTTGTATTTCTCAGAATTAGCCACTTCTCCAGAGAGCCAAGATTCATGAGCGTTTTTGAAATTGTCATGTGTGCAGGCATGGGAACAATGCAATTCATATTTACTGCAGTGTAACATAAAGACAACAGCACACTGATAAATATATATCTTGATTAGTAAGGGTGTCAAAGGTTACGGGGAGAAGGCAAGAGAATGGTGTTGAAAGGGAAAGACAGATCAGCCATGATTGAATGGCAGAGTAGATTCATGAGGTCATAAGTGAAAGGAGAAGAATTAGGTCATTCGGCCCATCAAATCTACTCCGCCATTCAATCATGACTGATCTATCTCTCTTCCTCTACCCCATTCTCCCTGCCTATGCCCCATAACCCCTGACACCCGTACTAATCAAGAATAGTAAGATTAAACGAGAACTTACCAGTTTGAAGTTTGATCTGTATTTATGAGGAGTTACGATGAGGGATTACGTGAAGAACCCGCTCAGTGCGCAGCGGCGGCATACTTCCAAGCAGCGATGTGGAATCAAGATAAACACAGTATTTTGAAGTAAACATAGTAAAGAGATAGGAGACATCAATTTATTAGTTTGATCCATATAATGAGGGTGGGAGCGGAGGGCACGTAATCCCTCATCGTAACTCCTCATAAAATACAGATCAAACTTCAACTGGTAAGTTCTCGTTAACTTACTATTTTACTTCGGAGTCACGTGAGTGACTACGTGAAGACTTCAAAGCTCTGTGTTTTCAAACCGTGTAACAGTTCATACTTCACTCGCTGCCGAAGTCATTCGAGGGAGGAAGGATGTTATCGTAATCAACCATGAATCTGTTGTAAAAAACAATAATGGTGTTATTAACAACAACAAGACCAATTGCTCACCCCGGGCTTAAATTATATATATTTTTGCAGATTCTTTTTCTGCAAACGATACAGGTTCTGTCAGTGGTTTGTTATAAAAAGTTTGGAACGTATACTCCCTAGACCACCCTGCAGTAGCCAGGATGTGGTCCATAGGCTCGTCCATCCTCTTAGTTACTGACGTGGAAGCTGTCCTGGTGGAATAAGATTTTATAACACGTTAGTATTTACTCCACGAACTCCCAGTACCTGCTTGAGCCACTAGAGATTAGTTTAGCTCATCACCCGACCATGAGGTTTCCTGTGGCTGACCCATAAGGCTTTTTCCTCTCCCTCGGTATTCCTTATTGTGTCGATCTCTAAGTGGGTCATGAACATTAAAACGTGGTTCAGGTGGGTATGCCCGGAATTTCATGACTGGACCTGATGTTCCTGGTCTGTTCTGTTTGGCCAACCCTTGAATGGACATGTGACACTATCTGGTGTTATAACCATGTTGTCCCATCGCAGTAGACGGGAGAGCTGGCTCTTTGTGTTGATGTAAGGCCACCAGGCATGTCCATCTTCAGGGTAGGCTGTTCAGGGTGAGTGACCTGGCTGGTGATCATCCCCTAAGGTATGTCAGGATTTCACTGACATCCCAATTTTGGGTGTACCTATTTCTGGGGAATGGATTGATATACCTCTCCTGTATCTGATCACCAGTGAGCGGTACCCAAGTTGAGTAGGCTAACAGAACATGTCCTTCATTGTGGTGAAGACCTGCCAGGAGCTCCAGTACAGTTTTTTGTTATAGTTGAATGTGTAATTCCTGTTTTGGAAAACAGTGTACCATTTCTTGATGCTCCTCAGGTATGTTCCCTAGGATATGCGACGGAATACTGTCATCAGGTGATAGTGCTGCTGATCCAAGCACAGCAATGGTCTTCCCAATTCTGCAATTCTTTAATGACCATGTCGAGGATCACTGGGAACCATGCTTGTGGACTTGGTCCACTGTAATTTGCGTAGTACCCGACTGATGAAGCCGTAGTACCTATTGAAGAGGTAGAAGGAAAGGAAAACATAGAGATTAGGTTCCCCCCACCCCTCAATACGCGGGAATGTCTCCATTGCCGCTGCCTTGAGATTGGTTTCATGTGACGTAAGTTAGTACGTGGTGATTTAATTGGATATAAGGAATCAATATCTGGTGTCCATATTGCTTAGTGATTTCAGCAAATATTTTTTGGTTTAAATGTATGTTTACAGTATTTAGCTCACCTGATAGGTGAGTTACTGATGGTCAAATATGTTTGACGACATACGGTTTCCAATTGTTAATAAATTGTCACCTAATATCGATGTTCTCCGCCCAAGTGGTTTGGTATATGCCACCACTGATGTTGTTATCTTATAACGAACATGTAAATTTGGTGGATTACTGAGCAAATGCTTCACTAGAATTAAGTAAGTTAATATATAACATGTTTAAGTCAATTCATATTGGCATTAAGTATTACAAGCTCAGTAACACATCAGGACACATAAGATGTTACTCAAAACAGGTGGAAGTGTACAACCATAATCCTTCCTGCCGATAAATTCCATGATAACACTACAGATTAATCCATTTGCCCCATATTACAGGTATGGAGATAGTTTTGAACACTAGTATCTCAGCTCATAGGAAAGGTACAAAGTTCAGTAGCTGGTAATGCTGCTATATCCCAATTACTTTGCCACGTAGTTGATTGGTGGTTAATGCACCATGACTGATAGTCTTAATGAATACCAGATAACAACGTTGTGGATGGTCAACGTAAATATCTGGATATATATTTTGTGCACCGTTCCCAGAGGCACTGCAATACTGGGTCGATGCGTGGAGTGGACGGAGCAAGCCCCTATTCCATCTCCCTGTTCCAAAATTCAATTTAATATATGGTCCCTAGATAAGGGACGTATCAGATTATTAACTGATAAGAACAGATACTACACTTGATCTTAGCCAAAAGGCCGAGAAGCGATGCAGCTAAAGCTGTATCCAAGGATAGTTTGTCGTTAATATATAGATATGCCATGACGGAATGTTTCTAAGTGTCAGGGCTAGTTGATTCTGGATAACTTTGACTTAAATGCCGCAACGCTCATCATGGTTACTCCATCCAGGTAATTGCGGTATATCCGAAACTTATATGAGAAGGTACTGATAGTGTGCATCTTCAAGGTCGATGTCTACCATAAAGTATCCTTGGATCCATGGTAGTAGTTACAAATCCCATGAATGGGTATACCTGGTGAAATACTCAAGTGGTTTATCAACGATGGTGCGACATTTACCATCGTGGGAGGGTAGACCACTTGGGGTGCTTGCTGAATTGGTGGCAAGATATTAATTATATTCCCCTTGTATTTATTTTTTTTTTTTGGTATATAACTACCAAGAGTGATAGCTTCCTAACCAGGCGTGATTCATCCACCCCTTGTTAGTACAACCCTTAACCTTTATGTGATGGTAGGAACCATACTTATCTGTCTTCATTGTTGTTTTCTTCGCTTTCTGGTTCCTTGTTCTTGTAGGGACAATGTTTGTTGGGGGGTGGCGCATTTTCCCCTGGGCCTGCTCTGGGCCGTGGCCCAAAATGCTACGGGTTTGGCATGCAGGCCCCGAGCTTTCACCAGTACCATGAGGAAGACGCCCCTGGTGGACACGTTGAGGTACTGCTGTCTGGTTTAGTGTGGTGCTCATTCCAGACTCTGCCCTCTTGTGCCGAATAGTTTGAACACTTCGTCCAGTTTTTTAGGACTGGTTTGGTAAGTGCCAGGTAGCAGGATCTGTGCTTGTGAGGTCGGCGTTCTCATAGTCCTGTTAATTTCATAGATTGAGGGCAGGTTTGTGAGTTCATTTCAGAAGTTATGAGGTATACCGTTGAACAGTAGGTTAGATTAGATTAGATTCGTTTTATTGTCATTCAGACCTTTCGGTCTGAACGAAATTTTGTTTCCCTGCAGTCATACATATAATTTTTAAAAATGGCAAAAACACACAATCAACACAAATTTAACATCCACCACAGTGAGTTCACCAAACACCTCCTCACTGTGGTGGAAGGCAAAATCTTAAAGTCTCTGTCTCTTCCCCCTTTGTTCTCCCTCTGCGCCGAGGCGACGGTTCAAACTCCGCGGGCGGAACAGTAGGGTCAGGTGTTTTGCCATACTACCCTGCCCTTCTGGAATGAGCAGGTGGACATGATAGCCGACGTCAGGGTACCAAATGCATTTTTAAAATATTTAGGTTAAATGCGCTGCTCTATGTATCCCCCAATAATGGCGGGCACTTTGAGTAAATGCAATTTAGGGGAGGCGTGATAAAACCAACGCCTCATGGCTACCTGTCTTGGAGAGGTTTTTTGGAAAAGACAGGTAGTAAGCTGGCCATCAGTTGAGACTGAAAAGCCATCTCGCTAGTGGTGGAGCCACATAGCTGCCACACCCAGCAGCTCTTCCTGATCCTGTACCTCAAGCATACTCCCGATATTGTTCTGCCAGTGACCCCTCTTCATGACCAGCCCAGCCATTGGTCACCCCAAAGCTAACCACACTAAGGAGGAAGCGATGGGCAGTGCCTAGGCACTGTGGAGGGTATGCCTGAACCCTCCAGCGAGACTGCCCCTCACGTAGCGTGTCTCGCAGGAGCTCCTGCTCCAGGAGCCGCTCCAGCGGCTCAGGCGGCTGTCTCTCTCCCATGCGGGTGGAGAGACGTCCCCTCCGACAAGTCGGAAGCCACCGGCCGGATGCCTCTTCGGATGGCTGAACATCCAGCCCGCAGCTCAGGCACTAGCGGGACTGGCTTCGGCGCGGTGTGGGGATAGCGGTGCGCCCGGTAAATGTTCCTACCGCCTTCTTCTAGAGCTTTTGTGCCTTGTAGTAGCGAGAGCGCCCCTCAAGCAGCGCGTCTCGCAGGCACCTGCTCGTGAGCCGCTCCAGCGGCTCAGGCGGCTCTCTCTCCCCCCCGTGCGGGTGGAGAGACGTCCCGTCCCAATTCGGGAATACCTGCAGGATGCCTCTTCGGTGGCTATACATCCAGCCCGCTATCGGGCTGGGCTCGGCACGGTGTCGAGGAATTGTGGAACCCGGGTAAACGCTCCTACCGCCTGTTGCTGCCCCCCTTCCCCCCGACGGGAAACGTTCCTCCTTGAACGGGGGACAGTTTTGTTCCAGAGCCTTTTTCTCTGCCTGTAAAACACAAGCAGAAAAAGGGGCTCCCCTGTAAAAGAAACCCGACCTCAGGATACTCACCTGACGGTCCGTTTCTCTGTTGGCGGAGAGCCTAACTCCCGCTGCCGCTGTTGCACTGCTGGCGTAATGCCGCGCCTGCGCACTGAGCGGGTCTTCACGTAGTCACTCACGTGACTCCGAAGTAAAATCTATCTATCTCTGCCTTAAAATAATCCATTGACCTGACCTCCACAGTCTTCTTTGGCAATGAATTCCACAGATTTCACCACATCTCTGACTAAAGAAATCCCTCCTCATCTCCTTCTTAAAGGAATGTCCTTTAACTCTAAGGGTATGGGCTCTGGTCCTAGACTCTCACACGAGTGGAAACATCCTCTCCACACCCAGTCTATCCAAGCCTTTCCCTATTCGGTAAGTTTAATGAGGTCCACCCTCATCCTTCTAAACTCCAGCGAATTGTCATATGCACCAGATATGATCCAGAACTCTGAAATTCTTAGCGAGGAGTTGGCACCTGAGACACAAGAACCACAATCAATATGCAATATAGTAGCATATTTTCAATGTAAACTAGATCTACGATAATGATAAAACCAAAGTTTGCATTTGAGTTTAGTTTATTGTCACATGTGCCAAGATAAGTGAAAAACATTTGTTGCGTGCTAACCAGTCAGCGGAAAGACAATACATGATTACGATCGAGTCATCCACAGTGTACAGTGTACAGTTTACAGTTTAGGTTATTGTCACGGATACCGAGGTACAGTGAAAAGCTTTAGTTGCGTGCTATCAAGTCAGCGGAAAGACAATACATGATTACAATCGAGCCATTTACAGTGTAGGAAATGAAGGAAATAAAGTTTAGTGCAAGGTAAAGTCCAGTACAGTCCGAGCAAAGATAGTCCAAGGGTCTCCAATGAGTTCCTCATTGTGCTGCAAAGCACATGGAGTAACTACAAAAGTACAAGGTCTGCAGTGATTCGGTGCAGAGGTAGGGTTGTGACTAGGTGGTTCATGAACCTGATGGTTCGTTTGAGGAAGCTGTTCTTGAATCTGAAGTTTACGTTCTCAGGCTCTCTTCCCAATAGTTACAGTTGCAGTTTAGTCTCTTGTCATGTGTATCGAGGTACAGTGAAAAGCTTTTATTCAATGCACCCTATCCAGTCAGCGGAAAGATATTACATGGCAATCGAGCGATTTACAATGTTAGATACACAATAAGGGAATAACGTTTAGTGCAAGGTAAAACCGGCAATGTCCGATGAAGGATAGTCTGAGGGTCACCGATGAGGTGGCTACTCCCGGTTCGAATCCCGCTTGGTGCATACTGTCGTTGTGTCCTTGGGCAAGACACTTCACCCACCTTTGCCTGTGTGTGAATGTGTGTGAGTGATTGGTGGTTGTCGGAGGGGCCGTAGGCGCAGATTGGCAGCCACGCTTCCGTCAGTCTTCCCCAGGGCAGCTGTGGCTACAGAAGTAGCTTACCACCACCGAGTGTGACTGAGGAGTGAATGAATAATGCGATGTAAAGCGCCTTGAGTATTAGAAAGGCGCTAAATAATCCCATCCATTATTATTATTATTACTACTTCAGGGCAGAAGAAGGGTCTGGACCCGAAACGTCGCCCATTCCTTCTCTCCCATAGATGCTGCCTCACCCGCTAAGTCACTCCAGCATTTTGTGTTTAGGTAGTTCAGGACTGCTCTCTGGTTGTGGTTGGATGATTCAATGGTAACAGAGAGATGAGAACATGGCCTGGGTGGTGTGGGTCTTTGATGATATTAGCTGCCTGCTTGAACCAGTGCTTCCTATAGATCCCTTCAGTAGTGGGGAGTCCAATACCTGTGATGGACCGGGTAATGTCCACCACCTTCTGCATCCTCCTTCGTTCTTGGGCGTTCCTGTTACAGAACCAGGACGCGATGCTCTCCACACTACACCTGCATAAATCTGACAGAGTATTCAGTGAAGATAGATACAAAATGCTGGAGTAACTCAGCGGGACAGGACAGCATCACTGGATGGAAGGAATGTGTGACGTTTCGGGTCGAGACCTTCTTCAGACACATTCAGTGACATTATTAATTAATACTGAAACCCTGATCATTCTAATCATGACGACAGCCATCAAAAGAAGGAATATAGTGATTAATTGTTAAAAAAGCAATTGGATGGGCATTCAATAAGCCCATAACAGTACAAACTGACTGAGAAATCAAGGGATATGTTATCAGTTTTTAATTGAATACAGTTGCACACTACACATAATCCATTGCCCTGGTTTGGGATTTCAATACTGATTGATGGGAATGTCTTTTAAAATATTCAGACGCTACTTCAAGGATTCAAGGAAGCCTTCAGTATATTGACTGCTTTGGCAGATTGTTAAGGTGCGTCAGAAATGATGAGGTGGTATAGATAATGTACAATTTATTCATTCATCATCATTACCTGCAGAACTCACATGAGTGGAGCTACTGGTTATAAAATGGGTTTGAACTTGCCCTGCAACTTGTGGGGGCTTAGAAAGGGTGCCCAAGAGGTTCACCAGAACGACGCCTACATTAGAATTTAGAGATACAGCGCGGAAACAGGCCCTTCGGCCCACAGTGTCCAACACGTCAAGAGGCAAGAGTGTTCAACTGTCCAATGTACCGGCAACAGAAGAATGACATTTTTACTTGCTTCAGCTTAACAGTCCCGCAAACTTACTAACACAAAGATTAATGATCAATAACACAATCAGTTAATTACAATGTCAGAAGGGACTGTAGTAGCTGGGTTTACACCGAAAGATAGACACAAAATGCAGGAGTAACTCAGCGGGACGGCAGCATCTCCAGAGAGAAGGAAGGAAGATGCTGCCTGTCCTGCTGAGTTACTCCAGCATTTTGTGTCTATATTAATCACCTAAGACTGCAACAACCAGGTTCAGGAATAGCTACTTCCCCACAGTCATCAGGCTATTAACCTGGCTCGGACAAAACTCTGATTATTAATAACCCCTTATCTGTTATTTGCACTTTATCAGTTTTGTTTATTCATGTGTGTATATATTTATATTATGGTATATGGACACACTGATCTGTTTTGGTAGTAATAGCCTACTATGTTCTGTGTGCTGAGCCAAAGCAAGAATTGTCATTGTCCTATCAGGGACACATGACAATAAACTCACTTGAACTTGAACTTGAACTAATGTGAGGTAAATGCAATGGGCATTCGCAATCCAATGAAATCTCGCAATCCAATCCAAAACAGTCCAGAGAGATCACAGTAGCTGAGGTTAATGCTAGTGTTCGGGAGCCTGATGGTTGTCGGGAAGACGCATCATCAGGTTCATGATCTGACTTAGCCCATTATGAACATTAGTAGTACTAGATAGGGCAGGCAGTCAAAACCCTTTTCCAGGGTGGAATTACACACCAATGCAAGCCTCACCTGTAATCTACAGTTTGACCTCTGAAGTTTTGGAGGCTTTGGTTTTTGAATGCACTCACTGTAGGTGAGTTGTTCAATTTATTTAGATATACAGCGTGGAAACAGGCCCTTCGGCCCCACCGAGTCTACGCCGACCAGCCACTCCCATACACCAGCACTAACCTACACACTAGAGACAATTTACATTATTTACCAAAGCCAATTAACCTACAAACCTTTACACCTCTGGAGTGTAGGAGGAAACCAGAGCAGTCGGAGAAAACTCAACACGGTCCACAGGTAGAACGTACAAACTCCGTACAGCCAGCACCCGTAGTCCGGGATTGAACCCGAGTCTCTGGCGCCGTCAGACAGCAACTCTACTGCGGCGCCACCGTGCCTCCCTAGCCTCCTATTAGTCCTGAAGACTAGAGCACGTGCGGCTGCAGGCAGTAGATAGGAGTGTCCGGTGCTTGTGTAACTTTGTGGGCGCCAGCCAACACGTGGCGACACTTGTGGTACCGCCTAGGTCGTATGCAGAACCAAAGCATTTCATTGTACCTAGATACATGCGACGATGAATAAAGGGGAGGTCATTTAAGGGAGGTCATGGGACGGCAGATGGCACAATGGGCTAAGTGTTCGGCTGGCGACCGGAAGGTGGCCGGTTCGAATCCCGCTTGGAGTGCATTACTGTCGTTGTGTCCTTGGGCAAGACACTTCACCCACCTTTGCCTGTGTGTGAATGTGTGTGAATGTGTGTGAGTGATTGGTGGTGGTCGGAGGGGCCGTAGGCGCAGAATGGCAGCCACGCTTCCGTCAGTCTGCCCCAGGGCAGCTGTGGCTACAGAAGTAGCTTACCACCACCGAGTGTGACTGAGGAGTGAATGAATAATGCGATGTAAAGCGCCTTGAGTATTAGAAAGGCGCTATATAAATCCCATCCATCATTATTATTATTATTAAGACTGAGGTAAGAAAATACTTTTTCACCCAGAGAGTTGTGAATTTATGGAATTCCCCTGCCACAGAGAGCAGTGGAGGCCAATCACTGGGATGGATTTAAGAGAGAGTTAGATAGAGCTCTAGGGGCTAATGAGTCAAGGGATATGGGGAGAAGGCAGGCACGGGTTATTGATTGGGGACGATCAGCCATGATCACAATGAATGGCGGTGATGGCTCGAAGGGCCGAATGGCCTCCTCCTCCACCTATTTTCTATGTATCTATTTATCTATGAAGAATCATCCATTCATTCAAGATTGACAATGGCCATCTTCGATTCCCGCACCAGCCACCTTTTGCCTTGCACTCTCGGTCCCTTTCATAATTTCAGTGTCCCTGCACATCACCTGACCTCCTCTTTGACACACGTAATGATTTAAAAGCTCTCGATCCTCCAGTATTCTGATGAAAAAACATTTTAAACTTTTTCCCCCGACCTGCTGAACATTTCCAGCATTTTCTGCATGCTCTTAATTTAGATGTCTAACATTGAATTTGTTTATCTGTAAAGTGATGTCTGTCTGAATCATTATGCTTTTAACGCACATTAACCAATTTAGCATTTAGTTAGGTTTTGACTTATGCAGCAACGTTATAACCTTTGCAGGCACTATAAATGCTCGCACCAGCATTCTGTGGAATCTGTTGCTCGGTCCACGTCTGTCTGGGACCTTCCAGATCTCTGTACTTTAGGTTTGTCTCTTCAGTGGAGGTATCGTCAGCCTCAGTGGCACAGTGGCGCAGTAGTAGAGTTGCTGCCTGATAGCTCCAGAGACCCGCGTGACAATGGGTGCTATGTAGATATCTATGTGAGTTTGTACTTTCTCCCCGGTTTCCTCCCACACCCCCAGAGATGTACAGGTTTGTGGGTTAATAGGCTTCGGTAAAAATTGTAAATAGTAAATTGTTCCTAGTGTGTAGGAACACACTAGTTCCTAGTGCTGGTGTACAGGAATCGACTCAATGGACCGATGGGCCCTTTTCTGCACTGTAGCTTTAAAGTCTCAGACTCTATGGTAGAACACCTCCCGTAAAACCTCCTCCTTTCACAAAGTTTCACCTTACCCCATCAAACCAGTGAATATTTCACTTTGTTCGAGGTAATGCTTAAAAATTGGTATTGGATTATTATTGGCGTCTGCATGAACATACAGTAAAACAACTTGGTTTTTTTGCGCGTTCTCCAGGCAAATCACACCAAACATAGGAAGTAGTGAAAATAACCAGAGTGAAGAATATCGCGTTCTTAATTTTTTTTTCTGCTGTTTCTTTTTATTCATTTATGAGACAGCAGCATGGAGGAACAGGCGTAGGTAGTACTGTTGCCACAAGGATCCGGGGTTCAGGTTAAATAGAGTTGTACAGAACGGAAACAGGTTTAGTTTAGTTTAGTTTGGAGATACTGTGTGGAAATAGGCCCTTCGGCCCACCGAGTCCGCGCCGACCAGCAATCCCCGCACATTAGCACCAGGGACGATTTACACACACACCAAGCCAATAACCTGCAAACCTGTACGTCTTTAGAGGGTGGGAGGAAAGCGAAGATCTCCGAGAAAACCCACGCGGTCACGGGAGAAGTACAATCTCCGTACAGCCAGCACCCACAGTGGGATCGAACCCGGGTCTCCGGCGCTGCAAGCACTGTAAGGCAGCAACTCTACCCGGTTCTTTAGCCCACCTCGTCTACATCGAACAATGAGACATATCTGGGTGGTCCCACTTGCTGACAATGAGACATAGCTGGCCAGTCCCATAGCTCTCTATACCCTTTCTATCCATGTAACTGTCCAAGTGTATTTTAAAAGTTGTGATTGTATTCAGTGGTGGTGCTGTCCGTGTGGAGTTCCATCATCTTAAAGTGACCGCGACAAACTCCCTCACATGCCAACACGCAATCCAGCACATGCCAACACGGCAAAAATGGCGCAGCGCCAGAGACCCGGGTTCGATCTTGACCTTGGGTGCCGTCTGTGTGGAGTTGGTACCGCATGGGTTTCCTCCCGGATGCTCCAGTTTCCTCTCCCACAAAGACGTGTAGGTTTGTTGGTTCACAGGCCTCTGTAAAATTGCTTCTAGTGTGTAGGGAGTGGATGTGAAAGTGGGATAGAACTAGTGTGAAGAGGTGAGTTGATGGTCAGCGTAGATTCAACGGCCAAAGGGCCTGTATCCGTGCTGCAACTCTAAAACTAAACTCTGGTTGGTAGGATGTTTGACACATTGTGGTGTGGGTGGCCAATGAATGAGGCGAGTTGATTGGTTTAAGACAGTGAATAATTTGCTGGGAGAATGCGGCTTGATGAGAATGCTCCAAGAACTAGCATTAACTTGATGGGCCAACGGCCTCCTATGCCGTTTGGAAGACATCAGAAGTAAAATGTTGCAGCACTCCCTTGACTGAGCTCAGTGGATCCAGCACAGGACCAGGAATTAAACGCTGGGATTGTCAGTTTAGTTTGTTTAGTTTAGTTTAGAGACACAGAGTAGAAACAGGCCATTGCTCACACGATGTCTACGTTATTCCACTTCTGATCCCACTCCCTGGGCACACTCGGAGCAAACTACAGAAGCCAATAACCTACAAACCACACGTCTTTGGCATGTGGGAGGAAACCGGAGTGCGGGGAGGAAACCCACGCAGTCACAGGAAGAACGTGCAAACTCCATACCGACATCACCCACGGTCAGGATTGAAACCGGGTCCCTGGCACTGTGACCAGACGTGCCACTGTGCCCCACTTTAAAGGTCACCATGTATACATTTGACTTGTTACACCTTGGGATCAGTATTCATAGGACCTGCCTTAGCTGCCTGAATAATCAGAATAAGCTTGACGCTCGATTCTAAAGAGAAAACAGCCACATAGTTTGAGTGCTCAACACTGGAACTGAGAACTATCGACTGCACATGCAACGGGCTGCGGAGGAAGTGAGGGTTTTAACCTGATCAATAGACTCCAGCTGTTTTGGCAGAGTACAGAATAAAGTGATCGCAGCTGTTTTTCACAAGGCATCTAAAGATGTCATCTCAGATGGAAGAGGATTAAAGGCTGACAGACCAATCTTATTAAATGTGTTTCAGCGGTTGGACCACACTTGGAGTT
>NW_022630300.1:0-26368 GCF_010909765.2 Amblyraja radiata
TTCCTCCTCTCTGCCCTCTCCCTCTCCTCTCTGCTCAGACATACAACATCTTATCATAGTGAACAGCTACCAGAATCCCGCCAGGCCAGTCCGATGTTAATCCGACTGATTTTACAACGCAGTTCAGTACATGTTTGTGTGGGAAGAAACTGCAGGTGCGGCTTTAAACAAAAGATCGACACAAAATGCTGGAGTAACTCAGCGGGATTTGACTTTCAGAAGGCTTTCGACAAAGTCCCACATGAGAGATTAGTATACAAACTTAAAGCACATGGTATTGGGGGTTCAGTATTGATGTGGATAGAGAACTGGCTGGCAGACAGGAAGCAAAGAGAAGGAGAAAAAACGGGTCAATTTCAAATGGCAGGCAGTGACTAGTGGGGTACCAGAAGGCTCAGTGCTGTGATCCCAGCTATTTACAATGTATATTAATGATTTAGACGAGGGAATTGAATGCAACATCTCCAAGTTTGCGGATGACACGAAGCTGGGGGGCAGTGTTAGCAGCGAGGAGGATGCTAGTAGGCTGCAAGGTAACATAGATAGGCTGGGTGAGTGGGAAAATGCATGGCGGATGCAGTATAATGTGAATAAATGTGTGTTTATCCACTTTGGTGGCAAAAACAGGAAAGTAGACAGTTATCTGAATGGTGGCCGATTAGGAAAAGGAGAGATGCAACGAGACCTGGGTGTCATGGTACACCAGTCATTGAAAGTAGGCATGCAGGTGCAGCAGGCAGTGAAGAAAGCGAATGGTGTGTTAGCATTCGGAGCAAAAGTATTGGAGTATAGCAGGGAGGTTCTATTGCAGTTGTACAGGGTCTTCGGGAGAGCACACATGGAGTACTGTGTGCCGTTTTGGCCTGTTGGACTTCATAAAAAGAGTAGTTGAGTATAGGAGAAAAGAGGTCATTCTGCATATTGTACAGGGCCCTGGTGAGACCACATCTGGAGTATTGCGTACAGTTTTGGTCCCCTAATAGAGGAAAGGCATTCTTGCCATAGAGGGAGTACAGAGAAGGTTCACCAGACTGATTCCTTGGATGGCATGACTTTCATATGAAGAAAGACTGGATAGACTCGGCTTGTACTCGCTAGAATTTAGAGGATTGAGGGGGGTTCTTTTAGAAACTTACAAAATTCTTAAGGGGTTGGACAGTATGGATGCAGGAAGATTGTTCCCGATGTTGGGGAAGTCCAGAACAAGGGGCCACAGTTTAAGGATAAGGGGGAAATCTTTTAGGACCGAGATGAGAAAAACTTTTTTTTTCACACAGAGAGTGGTGAATCTGTGGAATTCTCTGCCACATAAGTATTTGAGGCCACAGTTCATTGGCTATATTTAAGAGGGAGTTAGATGTGGCCCTTGTGGCTAAAGGAAGCAGGGGTTATGGAGAGAAGGCAGGTACAGGATACTGAGTTGGATGATCAGCCATGATCATATTGAATGGCGGTGCAGGCTCGAAGTGCCAAATGGCCTACTCTTGCACCTATCGTCTATGTTTCTGTGACAGTCAGCATCTCTGATGAAGGGTCTCGACCCAAAACGTCACTCGTTCCTTCTCTCCAGGGATGCTGCCTGTCCCACTGAGTTACTCCAGCATCTTGTGTCTACCTTTAGCACATTGTCGGCACGTGAACCGAGACAAGACGAGACGTTGAGCTTGTCCGATCCCGCCATCCACGCGCGCTATCACACACGGTGAAAGTCTGGACGCACGTTTTTGCGAGACAAAGTCAAAAGTCAAAGTCTATTTTATTCGCCACTCATATGCACCAAAAGGTGCAGTGAAATGAATTTGCCAGCAGCGATACAACAAAATAGAGAGAGTACAGAGGAGATTTACTAGAATGTTGCCTGGGTTTCAGCAACTAAGTTACAGAGAAAGGTTGAACAAGTTAGGTGTTTATTCTTTGGAGCGCAGAAGGTTAAGGGGGGACTTGATAGAGGTCTTAAAAATGTTGAGAGGGGTAGACAGAGTTGACGTGGATAAGCTTTTCCCACTGAGAGTAGAGAAGATTTAAACAAGAGGACATCGCTTGAGGATGAAGGGTCAGAAGTTTAGGGGTAACACGAGGGGGAACATCTTTACTCTGAGAGTGGTAGCTGTGTGGAATGAACTTAAAGTGGAAGTGGTGGAGGCAGGTTCGATTTTATCATTTAAAAATCAATTGGATAGGTATATGGGCGGGAAAGGGATGGAGAGGTATGGTCTCAGAGCGGGTAGATGGGACTAGGTGAGAGTAAGTGTTCTGCACAGACTAGAAGGCCGAGATGGCCTGTTTCCGTGCTGTCACTGTTATGTGGTTATATGGTTATACACTTAAAAAGAATAAAATTTAACACAAACATCTACCACAGCGTTCTTCACTGTGGTGGAAGGCAACAAAGTTCACTCAGTCCTCCTTTGTACACCCGTGGTCGGTGCCATAATCCCTCCGTAGTTGCCGCTACGGACGGCCCGATCTACCGCCCTTCTCGTCGCGATAATCGAAACTCCCACATCGAGACAGTCAAACACACTCCGTGTGTTGAAGGTCCCGAATCAGCACTTTCCTCCCGGAGACCGCGGCATCAGGATGTTATAGACGCATGCCGGCGATCCCCGGCAAGGGAACCCAGACTCCGGACGGTAAGTCCACGCCCTGCCCGCTGCTAGAAGCTCCACAGATCACAGCCCCCATGATGTCAGTCCATATAACTATATAACCATATAACAATTACAGCACGGAAACAGGCCATCTCGGCCCTACAAGTCCGTGCCGAACAACTTTTTCCCTTAGTCCCACCTGCCTGCACTCATACCATAACCCTCCATTCCCTTCTCATCCATATGCCTATCCAATTTATTATTAAATGATACCAACGAACCTGCCGCCACCACTTCCACTGGAAGCTCATTCCACATCGCTACCACTCTCTGATTAAATAAGTTCCCCCTCATGTTACCCCTAAACTTATGTCCCTTAATTATGAAGTCATGTCCTCTTGTTTGAATCTTCCCTATTCTCAAAGGGAAAAGCTTGATCACATCAACTCTATCCCTCTCATCATTTTAAAGACCTCTATCAAGTCCCCCCCTTAACCTTCTGCGCTCCAGAGAATAAAGACCTAACTTATTCAACCTATCTCTGTAACTTAGTTGTTGAAACCCAGGCAACATTCTAGTAAAGCTCCTCTGTACTCTCTCAACAGGCCAGCGATCGGAACACTCCTCTCTGGCGACCCCCGGCAAGGGTTCGCCCGCTCCACGATGGAAAATCCGCGCTGTACCTGCTGCTGATGCTTCGCTGTCCGTCTCCATGAAAGGCCGCTACAATCCATGCTGTTGGACATGGAAAAGTCCGCGCTGCACTTGCTGTTGCAAAACAAAACAAAACAAAGGAGATGATTGTCGACTTCAGGAGGGCGCAGCTCAAACACACACCCCTCAACATCAGTGGCACCACGGTGGAGAGTGTGGAGAGCATAAAGTTCCTCGGAGTGCAAATTACAGACAGCCTCACCTGGTCCAGGAACATCACTAGGATTGTCAAACGGGCCCATCAGTGACTGCACTACCTGAGGAAGCTCAAACAGGTCTCACTCCCCACTAACATCCTCAGGACTTTCTGCGGGGGCACGGTGGAGTCTGTACTCACGTACTGCATGAACACGTGGTACTCCAACTGTAATTGCCCAGACAGGAAGTCTCTGCAGAGGGTAGTGAGGGGAGCAGAGAGGATCATTGGCGTCTCCCTTCCTTCGGTACAAGAACTGTTCCAGAGCCTCTGCCTGATAAAAGCACTGAGCATAGCAAAGGACAGACTGCAACTCCTCCACACACATCTAGATCTCCTGCCATCAGGCAAGAGATACCGTAGCATCAAGCCCGGACAACCAGACTGCTAAACGGCTTCCTGCCACGGGCTGTGAGGCTGCTAAACAGTTACTCCACCTGATTCTGCGGATTGTTTTTGCACTGACAATTTAATAACTCTGGCACTGGCCACTCAAATCAGCTGCCCTGGACATTTTAACGACTGTTTTTTACTGTATTTTATTGTTGCTGTTTTACCAGCTTTTAACTATTTATACTATTTCATCAGGGACTGGATTGTTTTTACTGTTATTCATGTGTGAAATGTTTTGTTTCATGTGTGATGCTCTGGTATTCCCTGGGAAACGTCTTCTCATTTTGCAGTGTACAGCTGTTGCTTTGCAAGATGACAATAAAGGTTGATTGATTAATTGATTGATTTGATTGATGGATGCTCCGGGCCCGACTCCGGGAAAGGCCGCTCACATCCATGATGTTAGGCTGCGAGGGAGGCGAGATGGAAAAGATCGCCTCTATCTCGATGAAGCAACCAAACGTGGTTCTTCCTCCCCCCGAACCCCCCCCCCTCCACAAGACACACCAGGAGACACCCAATGTAACATTAGCCACACCAACACAAAAAACTGAAAAGAGTTGAAATAACAAACATGCTGCTGGCAGGGCAGCCGACTTGCAGCGCCCCAATTAGACGCGCTGTGATCTATCAGCGTGTCCATGGTCCATTCCCTGAGCTGACTGATTCCTGGGATGGCAGGACGTTCATATGAAGAAAGACAATGGTATGGTACCATTCATAGTAAAAGGATTTGAGTATAGGAGGAGGGCAGTTGTACGGGGTGTATGAAGAAAGACTGGATAGACTCGGCTTGTGCTCGCTAGAACTTAGAAGATTGGAGGGGGATCTTTTAGAAACTTACAAAATTCTTAAGGGGTTGGACAGGGTGGATGCAGGAAGATTGTTCCCAATGTTGGGGAAGTCCAGAACAAGGGCTCACACACATTTAAGGATAAGGGAGTAATCTTTTAGGACCATTTTACACACAGAGAGTGGTGAATCACTGGAATTCTCTGCCACAGAAGGTAGTTGAGGCCACAGTTCATGGGCTATATTTAAGAGGGAGTTAGATGTGGCCCTTGTGGCTGAAGGGATCAGAGAACACAGGTACAGGATCCTGAGTTGGATGATCAGCCATAATCATATTGAATGGCGGTGCAGGCTCGAAGGGCAGAATTACCTCTACTCCTGCACCTATCGTCTATGTTTCTATGACAGGCAGCATCTCTGAAGAAGGTTATCGACCCAAAACGTCACTCGTTCCTTCTCTCCAGGGATGCTGCCTGTCCCGCTGAGTTACTCCAGGATCTTGTGTCTACCTTTAGCACATTGTAGGCACGTGAACCGAGACAAGACGCGACGTTGAGCTTGTCCGATTCCGCCATCCACGGGCGCTATCACACACGGTGAAAGTCTGGACGCGTTATAAGTCAAAAGTCAAAGTCTATTTTATTCGCCACTCACATGCACCCGAAGGTGCAGTGAAATGAATTTGCCAGCAGCGATAAAATAAAATAGAAAGAGTACAGAGGAGATTTACTAGAATGTTGCCTGGATTTCAGCAACTAGGTTACAGAGAAAGGTTGAACAGGTTAGGTCTTTATTCTTTGGAGCGCAGAAGGTTAAGGGGGGACTTGATAGAGTCTTTAAAATGATGAGAGGGATAGACAGAGTTGATGTGGATAAGCTTTTCCCACTGAGAGTAGGGAAGATTCAAACAAGAGGACATGGCTTCAGAATTAAGGGACATAAGTTTACGGGTAACATGAGGGGGGGACTTCTTTACTCAGAGAGTGGTAGCGGTGTGGAATGCGCTTCCAGTGGACGTGGTGGCGGCTGGTTCGATTTTATCATTTAACAATAAATTGGATAGGTATATGGACGGGAAAGGAATGGAGGGTTATGGTCTGGGTGCAGGTAGATGGGACTAGGGGAGAGTAAGTGTTCGACACAGACTAGAAGAGCCGAGATGGCCTGTTTCCGTGCTGGAATTGTTATGTGGTGATATGGTTATACACTGAAAAAGAATAGAATTTAACACAAACATCTACCACAGCGTTGTTCACTGTGGTGGAAGGCAACAAAGTTCACTCAGTCCTCCTTTGTACACCCGTGGTCGATGCCATAATCCCTCCGTAGTTGCCGCTACGGACGGCCCGATCTACCGCCCCTCTCGTCGCGATGATCGACACTTGATCTAGTCGCGATGATGGAAAGAGTGTGGGGGGAGAGTGTGGGGGGGAGAGTGTGGGGGGGGTGGGAGAGTGTGGGGGGGGGGGGGGGGAGAGTGGGGGGGGGAGTGTGGGGGAGAGTGTGGGGGGGGGGGGAGAGTGTGGGGGGGGGGGGGGGGTGGGGCGGAGTGTTCCCAACATCGGGAACAATTTTCCTGCATCTAGTCCCCCCCTCCCACACTCTCCTCCTCCCCCCACACTTTCCCCCTTAAGAATGTTGTAAGTTTCTATAAGAACCCCCCTCAATCTTCTACCTTCTAGCGAGTACAAGCCGAGTCTATCCAGTCTTTCGTCATATGAAAGTCCTGCCCCCAGGATGCAGACTCCCCAAGCGGAATATGAGGTGCTGTTCCTCCAATTTCCGATGTTGCTCACTCTGGCCATGGAGGAGACCCAGGACAGAGAGGTCGGAGATGGAGTGGGAGGGAGAGTTGAAATGCTGAGCCACGGGGAGTCAGTGTGGTTATTGCGGACCGAGCAGAGGTGTTCGGCGAAACGATCGCCCAACTTGGTCTCACCGATATAAATCTGCTGACATCTAGAGCAGCGGATGCAGTAGATGAGGTTGGAGGAGATGCGGGTGAACCTCTGTCGCACCTGGAACGACTGCTTGGGTCCTTGAACGGAGTCGAGGGGGGAGGTAAAGGGACAAGTGTTGCATCTCTTGCGGTTGCAAGGGAAAGTGCCGGGGGGGGAGGGGGTGGTACGAGAGGGAAGGGAAGAATTGACAAGGGAGTTATGGAGGGAGTGGTCTTTGTGGAAGGTAGATATGGGGGGAGATGGGAAGATGTGGCGAGTGGTGAGGTCACACGCCTTGTACTCGCTAGAATTTAGAAGATTGAGGGGGGATCTTATAGAAAGTTACAAAATTCTTAAGAGGTTGGACAGGAAGATTATTCCCGTTGTTGGGGAATGCCAGAACAAGGGGTCGCAGTTTAAGGATAAGGGGGAAATCTTTTAGGACCGAGATGATAATAATTTTTTTCACACACAGAGTGGTGAATCTGTGGAATTCTCTTCCACAGAAGGTAGTTGAGGCCACAGTTCATTGGCTATATTTAAGAGGGAATTAGATGTGGCCCTTGTGGCTAAAGGGATCAGCGGGTATTGAGAGAAGGCAGGTACATGATGCAGAGTTGGATGCTCAGCCATGATCATATTGAATGGCGAATGGTGCAGGTTTGAAGGGCTGAATGGCCTCTACTCCTGCACCTATTGTGTATGTTTCTATGTGTCTAATGGGGGCGGTGATGTTGGTGAGAGTGTGGTGATGGGGGCGGTGGTGGTTCTCGTGGGAGGGTGTGGGTGGGTGGGTGGGTCCAGAAAGTGTCGGAGATTCGGTGGGGCAGGTGGGTGGATGTTCGGTGGGTGGATCTTTGTGTCTGAATCGGAGGTCACCAGGGTCACAAGAGTCATCTATGGACCAGGTCACTGAGGATGCTCAGTGTGTTGGGGAGGGAGGGGGGGGAGCAGAATGGGATGTAGAGGGAACGGATTCCTAAACCCCGCGACGCTGAGTGCATTTTACAATCAGAGAAACGGGCGATTTCACCAATTGTTTGAACTGCTGCCTGAACTTAGTCTGGGTGAGGGCGTAAAGATCCGTGTTTGTGCAGCAGCTCAGCATCTGCAACGTGTAGCCCAGTTCGCCAATGACGAGGTCTGGAAGGACCTCGCTAGAAATTAAATAATCCAGTCTGAACCACACAACATATACCGCATAGACCGCCCACAACACGATGAAATTCCCCGAGATGACCAGCAGTAAAATGAGGGATTTCCTGCGGCTCTCCATCTCCGGGTCACTGCCACTCTCCCCACTGCTGGGACCCCGCAATCTCCTGCGGGCTCTGCTCGCCACTAACACGTATCTGATGGTCAAAGTGTTGAACACAACAATGAGGACAAATGGCATCACGGGGGTGATGAGATACTGGAGAAACTCCCCGATTCCCCAGGACAGTGAGTAAATAACACCGGGTCTTTCCCAACAAAACCAGGGGTCATTAACTAGCGTGTACTCACCGCTCAACATAAAATACCAGAAGCTGTTCTTTAAACAGCTCAGCGCGGTCACTGTCCCCAGAACCACAGCCGCTGTTCTCTCGGTGCAATAGTTTGTTTTCAGGTTCTGGCAACGAATGGCCACAAATCGATCAAAGGTGAAGGTGACGGTGAACCAGACAGAACAGTCGGTGACGGCGTAAAGGAAGAAGGCGTGGATATTACACACTGGGACATCCAACAGGAACCCAAATGCTTGCCAGTAAGCAATGGGAATCTGCCTCATTATCAGGTCGACAATAATGACCAGTAGATCGGCCGCTGCCATGGCCATCAGGTAGCGAGTGACACCAGTGGAGAAACCGCACTTTCTCCGGGACAGGACCACAATGGTCAGCGTGTTCACTGTGAGGAGGGAGGGAAGTAAACAGAAACATGACACACAGGGAGCCAGCGGACAAAGCAAACTCGGCAGATTCATCGAGGCGAGGGAAGTTGTAGTTGAGCCTTTTCTTTTCCGGAGCTCCGCAAAAGTCGCCGCAGGCAGGCGCCATCTTGATATCAAATGCACAATCCTGTTCTGGGATTGTAGAAGATTGTGTAACGAGGCTGTCTAGTAGTAACTACTGAAGGTAATACATTATTCTGCATCTGCTCAATTACTAAACAGATGAGAAGCTGCAGTTAGGAGGGTTGGGATAAAGAATCAGATCTGTGTCTGACCATTTCTCATTTCACCATGGGAGTTTAGCTCTTTGCTTCACTTTGAGTGAATCAAAGATTATACAGCAGAGTAGGTATGAGCGAGCGAGGGGAGTGAGCGAAGGAAGGAGTTAGTTCAGGGACTTTATTGCCATCTGCATCGGTGCAAGGGAGGTGATGGTACATTAGACAATCTTGCTTACAGCAGCATGGTAAGAAACATAGACTGAAACCGCCGACATAAACACAGGCGGGTGGGTGACACATACTCACACAGAATGTACACATCAATTCTGCAAGGCAGGCGGGCGTGTTGCAGAACCAACTCGCGTATTTAATAAACAAAGATATTAGGACAACATTAGAAAACAAGTCTACACAGAGAATGTTCCCACTAGTGGGAGAGTCTAGGACCAGAGGTCACATCCTCGGAATTAAAAGGGCGTTCCTTTAGGAAGGAGATGAGGAGGAATATAGAAACATGGAAACATAGACAACAGGTGCAGGAGTAGAGGCCATTCGGCCTTTCGAGCCTGCACCGCCATTCAATATGATCATGGCTGATCATCCAACTCAGTATCCTGTACCTGCCTTCTCTCCATACCCCCTGATCCCTTTAGCCACAAGGGCCACCAGTCTATATGTTCTGTCTAGTGGACAGTTAGTGCCGGGGGAGGGAGCAATCTACAGGCCTGGTAGAATCCGCACCATCTCTCCGCAATCTCGATAATCGTGAGCAGTCGCCTGAAATCCCAATGTTCAGTTTATTCGTTTCCATTGACGAGTGCATTTCGGGAATCTTCATTCATTTAATCTGACATCTTGAAATATAGAAACATAGAAACATAGAAAATAGGTGCAGGAGTAGAGGCCATTCGGCCCTTCGAGCCTGCACCGCCATTCAATATGATCATGGCTGATCATCCAACTCAGTATCCCATCCCTGCCTTCTCTCCATACCCCCTGATCCCTTTAGCCACAAGGGCCACATCTAACTCCCTCTTAAATATAGCCAATGAACTGTGGCCTCAACTACCTTCTGTGGCAGAGAATTCCACAGATTCACCACTCTCTGTGTGAAAAATGACTTTGTCATCTCGGTCCTAAAAGACTTCCCCATTACCCTTAAACTGTGACCCCTTGATCTGGACTTCCTCAACATCGGGAACTATCTTCCTGCATCTAGCCTGTTCAACCCCATAAATTTTTTGTAAGTTTCTATAAGAACCCCCCTCAATCTTCTAAATTCTAGCGAGTACAAGCCGAGTGTATTCAGTCTTTCTTCATATGAAAGTCCTGACATCCCAGTAAAACAGTCTGGTGAACCTTCTCGGTACTCCCTCCATGGCAATAATGTCTTTCCTCAGATTAGTTCAAGTTCAAGTTCAAGTGAGTTTATTGTCATGTGTCCCTGTATAGGACAATGAAATTCTTGCTTTGCTTAAGCACACAGAAAAATAGTAGGCATTTACTACAAAACAGATAAATGTGTCCATATACCATGATATATATATATACACACATGAATAAATAAACTGATGAAGTGCAAATAACAGAAAATGGGTTATTAATAATCAGAGTTTTGTCCGAGCCAGGTTTAATAGCCTGATGGCTGTGGGGAAGTAGCTATTCCTGAACCTGGTTGTTGCAGTCTTCAGGCTCCTGTACCTTCTACCTGAAGGTAGCAGGGAGATGAGTGTGTGGCCAGGATGGTGTGGGTCTTTGATGATACTGCCAGCCTTTTTGAGGCAGCGACTGCGATAGATCCCCTCGATGGAAGGAAGGTCAGAGCCGATGATGGACTGGGCAGTGTTTACTACTTTTTGAAGTATTTTCCTCTCCAGGGCGCTCAAATTGCCGAACCAAGCCACGATGCAACCGGTCAGCATGCTCTCTACTGTGCAGCTGTAGAAGTTAG
The DNA here is from genome assembly GCF_010909765.2 of Amblyraja radiata. Classification (NCBI taxonomy): domain Eukaryota; kingdom Metazoa; phylum Chordata; class Chondrichthyes; order Rajiformes; family Rajidae; genus Amblyraja; species Amblyraja radiata. The sequence continues at coordinate 10,732 of NW_022630300.1, forward strand.
AGAGAGTCCTCCTTGACAATCCGACTCTCCGTAATCTTCTCAGGAAGTAGAGGCGCTGATGAGCTTTCTTGATAATTGCGTTAGTGGTCTCGGACCAGGAAAGATCTTCAGAGATGTGCACGCCCAGGAATTTGAAGATCTTGTCCCTTTCAACCATCGACCCATTGATATAAATGGGGCTGTGGGCCCCCCTCCTACTCCTTCCAAAGTCCACAATCAGTTCCTTGGTTTTGCTGGTGTTGAGGGCCAGGTTATTGCGCTGGCACCATATGGACAGTTGCTCGATCTCTCTTCTGTACTCTGACTCATCCCCATCAGTGATACGCCCCACAACAGTGGTGTCGTCAGCGAACTTGATGATGGAGTTCGCACTGTGGTTCGCTACGCAGTCATGGGTATAGAGTGAGTACAGCAGGGGGCTGAGCACGCAGCCTTGAGGTGCTCCCGTGCTGATTGTTATCGAGGCTGACACATTTCCTCCAATACGAACAGACTGTGGTCTGTGGATGAGGAAGTTGAGGATCCAGTTGCAGAGGGATGCGCAGAGACCCAGTTCTGCGAGTTTGGTAACCAGTTGCAGAGGGGATGATTGTGTTAAATGCCGAGCTGTAATCAATGAATAACAGCCTGACATATGAGTTTTTGTTGTCCAAGTGGTCCAGTGCGGAGTGGAGGGCCAGCGAGATCGCATCCACCGTTGATCTGTTGTGGCGGTACGCGAACTGCAGTGGGTCCAGGTTTTTGTTGAGGTAGGAGTTGATTTGCTCCATGATCAACCTCTCAAAGCACTTCATCACCACCGGCGTTAGTGCCACTGGTCGATAGTCATTGAGGCATGTCACCTTACTCTTCTTGGGCACCGGTATAATTGATGCCCTTTTAAAGCAGGTGGGGACCTCAGACCTCAGAAGTGAGAGGCTGAAAATGTCCGTAAAAACTCCCGCCAGTTGGTCCGCACAGGTTTTTAGAACACGACCGGGTATACCATCAGGTCCAGGTGCTTTTCGGGGGTTCACCCCTCTGAAGGATTTCCTGACGTCAGCCTCTGTGACTGAGACTGAAATGCCATCACATCGAATGGGGGATCGGAAAGGCACCTCAGTATTCTCCCTGTCAAAGCGTGCGTAAAACGCATTGAGCTCGTCAGGGAGTGATGTTTCACCGACATTCGAGCTGCCTCCTGGTTTCGCCTTTTAGGAGGTGATTGCATTCAGGCCCCGCCACAGCTGCCGAACATCTGTCTCATCCTCCAGTTTGGAGCACAAGTCCCTTTGGCCTTTTTGATGGTTTTACCAAGGTCGTATCTGGACTTCATGTAGGCCACTGTATCATTGGAGGTGAATGCCCTGTGTCTGGATATCAGGAGAGTGCGGATCTCAAAGTTCATCCAAGGTTTCTGATAGGGAAACACTCAATTAGGAGACCAAAACTGTACGCAATACTCCAGGTGTGGTCTCACCAAGACCCTGTACAACTGCAGTAGAACCTCCCCGCTCTTATACTCAAATTCTTTTTCTATGGATGCTAACATACCATTCGCTTTCTTAGAAACATAGAAACATAGATGATGGATAGCCACCACGTTGTTTAATCTCCTACATTCCTGGGCTTTCGAAGGGCCGAACCAGGCCCTGTGGCAACCGTTCAATATGGACTCTACCTTAGACTTGTAGAAGATCGGGAGAGCATTCAACACCTGCTTTCTGCTCTACTCTAACACAGTCAAGTCGGTTGACTTTATTTATGATTCAATCAATTTGTTGGGTCCACGACAGGTCTACAGAAATATTCACGGCAAGGAACATAACGTTGTTGATTCCCTCCACCATCGAACCGTGGATGAAGACAGGTTAATCGACCCTCGGCCTTCCTCTTCTAAAATCAGCAATATACCACGTGCCCGTGGGAAACACATTGACGAAGGGCGTGTGTGTGTGAGGTGTCGTGGATTGGACCAGGGGGATAGGATGGAATCCAGGTATGTGGAAAGTAATTCACTGGGGGCAAGAACACGCTGAAACAATGGGTCTACCTGGACAGTCAGAAGAAGCACGTTGGGACTGGGTTCCAAATGCTGTGCCTATTTTCATGAAGGGCTGCAAGGAACATGCGGGGAACTATAGGCCGGTAAGGTTAACATCTGTAGTTGGTAAATTGCTGGAGAGTATTCTGTGGGGTAGGATATGAATGAATGAATGAATGAATGAATGAATGAATGAATGAATGAATGAATGAATGAATGAATGAATGAATGAATGAATGAATGAATGAATGAATGATTGAATGAATGAGTGAATGAATGAATGAATGAATGAGTGAATGAATGAATGAATTAATGAATGAATGAGTGAATGAATGAATGAATGAGTGAATGAATGAATGAATTAATTAATGAATGAATGAATGGATGTATGAATGAGTTCATTGGCCAAGTAAACACATACAATGATTTAGCCTGGGAGAATTTACAGGCATTTGGGTGGGCAAGGGCTGATTAGGGACTGTCAGCATAGTTTTGTATGTTGGAGGTCGAATCTCACAAATATAATTGATTTTTGCGAAGACGCGAGAAAAAAGGTTGATGTAAGCAGAGCTGTGGATGTTGTGTACATGGACTTTATAAAAAGAGGAATCGAATATAGGAGCAAAGAGGTCCTTCTGCAGTTGTACAGGGCACTGGTTAGACCACACCTGGAGTATTGTGTGCAGGTTTGGCCTGTTGGTCTTGGATAGGCGGGGTGAGTGGGCAAATGTTTGGCAGATGCAGTATAATGTGGATAAATGTGAGGTTATCCACTTTGGTGGCAAAAACAGGGAAGCAGACTTTTATCTAAATGGTGGCCGATTAGGAAAAGGGGAGATGCAGCGAGACCTGGGTGCCATGGTACACCAGTCATTGAAAGTAGGCATGCAGGTGCAGCAGGCAGTGAAAAAAGCGAATGGTATGTTAGCTTTCATAGCAAACGTATTTGAGTATAGGAGCAGGGAGGTTCTACTTCAGTTGTACAGGGTCTTAGTGAGACCACACCTGGAGTATTGCGTACAGTTTTGGTCTCCAAATCTGAGGAATTACATTATTGGCATAGAGGGAGTGCAGAGAAGGTTCACCAGACTGATTCCTGGGATGTCAGGACTGTCTTATGAAGAAAGACTGGATAGACTCGGTTTATACTCTCTAGAATTTAGGAGATTGAGAGGGGATCTTATAGAAACTTACACAATTCTTAAGGGGTTGGACAGGCTCGATGCAGGAAGATTGTTCCCGATGTTGGGGAAGTCCAGGAAAGGGGTCACAGCTTAAGGATAAGGGGGAAATCCTTTAAGACCGAGATGAGATATATTTTTTTCACACAGAGAGTGGTGAGTCTCTGGAACTCTCTGCCACAGAGAGTAGGTGAGGCCAGTTCGTTGGCTATATTTAAGAGGGAGTTAGATGTGGCCCTTGTGGCTAGGGGGATCAGAGGGTATGGAGAGAAGGCAGGTACGGGATACTGAGTTGGATGATCAGCCATGATCATATTGAATGGCGGTGCAGGCTCGAAGGGCCGAATGGCCTACTCCTGCACCTAATTTCTATGTTTCTATGTTTCTATCACAAGAGGAGTTGAGTAAAGGAGCAAAGAGGTGCTTCTGCAGTTGTACAGGGCCCTGGTGAGACCACACCTGGAGTATTGTGTGCAGTTTTGGTCCCCTAATTTGAGGAAGGACATTCTTGCCATTGTGGGAGCCCAGCGTAGGATCACCAGGTTAATTCCCGGGATGGCGGGACTGTCATATGCTGAGAGAATGGAGCGGCTGGGCTTGTACACTCTGGTGTTTAGAAGGATGAGAGGAGATCTCATTGAAACGTATTTGATTGCTAAGGGTTTGGACACGCTAGAGGCAGGAAACATGTTCCCAATATGGGGGAAGTCCTGAACAAGGGGTCACAGTTTAAGAATAAGGGGTCGGCCATTTAGAACGAAGACGAGGAAACACTTTTTCTCATAGAGAGTTGTGAGTCTGTGGAATTCTCTGCCTCAAAGGGCGGTGGACGCCAGTACTCTGGATGCTTTCAAGAGATTGATAGACAGGGCTCTTAAAATAGCGGAGTCAGGGGATATGGGGAGAAGGCAGGAACGGGGTCCTGATAGGGGATGATCAGCCATGATCACATTGAATGGCGGTGCTGGCTCGAAGGGACGAATGGCCTCTACTCCTGCACCTGTTGTCTATTGACTTCAGTAAGGCGTTCGATAAGGTGCCGCATGGTCGGCTGCTCTGGAAGGTTAGATCGCATGGGATCCAAAGAGAGACAGCTGAATGGACAGCAAATTGGCTCCATGGAAGGAAGCAGAGAGTGATGGTGGAAGGTTGATTTCTCAGACTGGATGCTTGTGACTAGTGGTGTGCTGCCTCAGGGTTCAGTGCTGGGCCCGTTACTGTTTGTCATCTACATCAATGATTTGGATGAGAACATACAGAGCAAGATTAGCAAGTTTGTTGATGATACAAAAGTGAGTGGTTTTGCAGATAGTGAAGATGGTTGTGCAGGCCCGTACGAAGCGTTTCAAAAAGGGGGTTGGCATGACATGATTACAAAACACTCAATGTGAAATAATGTACGTGCTGCGCACATCACGAGCGCGAAGTGTGAAGTCCCTCGATGCCACGGTCCAGGGCCCGCTTAAGCGTCCTGGAAGCTCAGGAGTTTTAGATGCTTTCTGGTGCATTCTGAGCCTTGTTTTGGAGCATTTTTGACCAATATTTCAGAAATTAACAGGAATCTGAGGTAGCGTTTTCACACAAAGGGTGTATGTAACGAGCTGCCAGAGGAGGTAGTTAAGGCTGGGACTATCCTAATGTTTATGAGACATTTGGACACGTACATGGATAGGACAGATTTAGATGGATGTGGGCCAAACGCGTGTGAGTGGGACTAGTGTAGATGGGACATGTCGGTCGGTGTGGGCAAGTTGGGCTGAAGGGCCTGTTTCCACACTGCATCATTCTATGACTAAAAAGTGAAGAAGAAAAATGCATGTAGATAAGTAGAGCAGATTTGAGAGAGGAGTGAAATGTAAAGGCAGAGAGAGGTTTATGGGTGGAAGGAACATAGGAAAGGAGGGGGGAGATAGAATGTTACCTAAACCATTGTGAGCTACTTTGTTACGGTGTTTGCCCTCTCGTATAACGTCTCTGCTGCCTTTGGTGATGCAGGACAGGACACGAGCTTTGGGACACGGTGTGAAGCTGTTGCCGTCTGTCCCAGCCTGGTAAAAACCTGGATGGAGTGGATTTGGAGAGGATGTTTCCACTAGTGGGAGACTATCGGACCAGTGGCCACAGCCTCAGAATTAAAAGACATTCCTTTAGGAAGGAGATGAGCAGAAATGTCTTAAGCCAGAGGGTGATGAACTGTGGAATTCATTGCCACAGCCAGCTGTGGAGGTCCAGTCAATGGACATTTTTCAGGAGGAGATTGATAGATTCTTGATTGATACGGGTGTCAGAGGAAATTGTATTGTATTTTTGTATTTTTTAATGACCACACAGCCAGGCTGGTGGAATTTGTTTTCAGTACAGCTCGATACAGGTTCCAACATTTCATCAAACATTAAACTTGTAACGTAGATATACATACAAACAGACACATTACATAATACATAAGGGCCATGCTTATTCGTATTTCCTCACCGTACAGAGTTTAAAAAGTTAATTGCAGTGGGAAAGAAACTGTTTTTGAAACGGGTTGTTTTGGAGGCAATTGACCTGTAACGCCTCCCAGAGGGCAGTAGCTGAAAGGCATAGTGTGCAGGGTGAGTGGGGTCAGAGATGATCTTGCGGGCTTTGTGAAGTGTCCGTTTGTGGTAAAGTGATTCAAGGGATGGAAGGGGTAAGCCAATAATTTTGGAAGCTCTGTTTATAATGCGTTGTAATTTCTTCCGCAAGAGTGAGTCGAGACTGCCGAACCAGACTGTGATGGATGAAGTGAGGATGCTTTCGATGATGGCTGTATAGAAGCAGAGCATCAGATGAGGCCTTACTCTGAATTTCCTAAGCTGTCGGAGATGGAAAAGTCTTTGCTGGGCTTTTCCATAGATGTGGTCTGCGTTTGTCCTCCATTTGAGATTGTTGCTGATGTGGGTACCAAGGAGTTTGAAAGTGTCAGTGATGATGATGGATTCACCGTTGATGAGCACAGGAGTTTTGGGGGGTGGCTGGCGTCTTAGGTCGATGATGAGTTATTTTGTTTTTGAAGAATTGAGTGAGAGATCATGGTCTGTGCACCAGGTCACTGCTTGGTTGACCTGTGCACGGTATTCAGTTTCTTGCTTGTTGGTGATGAATCCTATGATGGTTGAGTCGTCCGCGTATTTGTACGTTGACAGAGCTGTGGTGGGATGTGAGCTGGTTTGTGTAAAGAGAGAAAAGCCAGGGTGAAAGAACACAGCCTTGGGGTGTGCCTGTACTGAGGAACAGAGGGGAGGATGTATTATTGTTGATCCTCACCCTCTGTTTCCTGTTCCAGAGAATGCTGTGAATGCAGTAACAAATGCATGGGTCAATGTTGGAGAGGGCAGGAGAATGTGTTTGAGTGGGAAAGATAGATAGAGTCTTAGAGTGATACAGTGTGTAAACAGGCCCTTCGGCCCAGCATGTCCCATCTGCACTAGTCCCACCTGCCCACGTTTGATCCATATCCCTCCGAACCTGTCCTATCCATGTACCTGTCTAACTGTTTCTTATATGTTGCGATAGTCCCAGCCTCAACTACCTCATCTAGCAGCTTGTTCCATACACCTACCACCCTTTGTATGAAAAAAATACCCCACAGATTCCTATTAAATCTTTTGCCCTTCACATTCAACCTATGTCCTCTGCTCCTTGATTCACTTATCTGGGCAAAAGACTCAACCATAGCTATTCAAATCATGATTTTATACACCTTTATTAGATCATCCCTCATCCTCCTGTGCTCCATGAAATAGAGTTCCAGCCTACTCAACCTCTCCCTATAGCTCTGGCCCTCTAGTCCTGGCAACATCCTCGTAAATCTTCACTGTACCATTTCAAGTTTGATGACATATTTCCTATAACATGGTGCCCAGAACTGAACACAATACTCTGAATGCAGCCTCACCAACTTCTTATGCAACTGCAACATGACCTCCCAACTTCTATACTCAGCCTGACCCGCTGAGTTACTCTAGCACTCTGTGAAACGTCACAGAACAGGGCAAGATTAGCAAGTTTGCTGATGATACAGAAGTGAGTGGTTTTGCAGATAGTGAAGATGGCTGTGAACGATTGCAGCAGGATCTGGATCAATTAGCCAGGTGGGCAGAGGAATGGTTGATGGTTGCATGGTTCCTTGAAGGTCGTGTCGCAGGTATATCAGGTGGTCAAAAAGTATTTTGGCACTTTGGCCTTCATCAGTCAGAGTATTGAGTATAGAAGTTGGGAGGTCATGTTGCAGTTGTATAAGACGTTGGTGAGATCGTATTTAGAATATTGTGTTCAGTTCTGGGCACCATGTTATAGGAAAGATGTCAAACTGAAAATAGTACAGAGACCCCCATCCTGCATCAGTCCAATCAGGGTTGTTTTATCCGCAAACTTGAGAAGCTTGACAGAGGTGTCAGTGGAGGTGCAGTCATTGGTGTGGCGAGAGTAGAGGAGAGGGGAGAGTACGCATCTTGCGGTGCTCCTATGCTGAGGGTTTGCGGGTCCGAGATATGCTTTGCCGTCTCACATGCTGCTTCCTGTCTGTCAGAAAGCTGGTGATCCACCGACAGAGTGGTTCAGGCACAGTCAACTCAGAAAGTTTGGAGCGTAGTAGATCTGGCACAATGGTGTTGAATGCAGAGCTAAAATCAACAAACAAAATCCTCGCATAGGTCCCCTGGCGATCTAGGTGCTGGCGGATGAAGTGTTGGCCCAGATTGACTACGTCATCCACAGATCTATTGTCCCGGTATGGAAAATGCAGAGGGTCCAGCAGAGGGATTGTGATATTTTTCAACTTGGCCAGCACAAGCCTTTCCACGGTCTTCATGACTACGGAGGTCAGTGCGACTAGCCTGTAGTCATTAAGACCAGTGATTATGTCCTTACCTGTTTGGGTACAGGGACATTAATGGAGACTTTGAATCAGGCAGGGACGGTGCACCTTTGCAAGTACTGGTTAAAATGAGTAATTGGGTGTGAAGTGTTGGTTGGTGTGGGAAAGGGAACAGTCTTTTCATTACTGGAGTCTTGCCTTAAGCAGCTGTGAGGTGGTAAATGGGAAGGAGATGGTGCAGGGTCCATTCTTTGCAGACTGGGGTCTGGCTGTGTTTGTTGGGGAGGAGGTACCAGGGTTACGTTTCTGATTTTCAAACCTGCAGTAAAACTCATTCAGGTAGTTCGTCAGCTGACAATTGTCCAAAGAGCGAGGGGATTTACTCTTGTAGCTGGTGATTTCTTGCACGCCCTTCCAAACTGAAAAAGAGTCACTAGCTGAGAACTTGTTCTTCAACTTCTCAGAGTACCTTTCCTTGACAGCTCCGATTCCTCATCTCAGCTCTATATCGATCAGTCTATATTTTAACTCTTTAACGATTAGGCTATCGGCTTAACGCATATTTGCCCCCCACCACCCCACCCCCGATCTTGAAATGGAAATGTTACATCTGTATATAATGATCCCATTAAAATGTATATTTATGTCACAAACTATGTGTAAAAGGACTTGCTCGACACACAAAGTATTTTACTAAGTAGCTTTATTAAAGGCACTACACACATTATGCCCTAGCTGTCCGTAGTCATCACTGGAACTAGAGAGCGAGCTGGAGGTGGGGAAGCTACAATTATACAGGAGACAATGGGGAGTGGTTAGTAGTGGTGAGGTCACTATGTTAAAGGAGCATGCACTGATCTACATCCTTCCTCTTGGAAACAAAAGCGACCACGGCTCATACGCTAGAATCAGACCATAAGCAGGGAACAGTTAGACAATCATGATACAGACTACTCGCACACTCCGTACCGGACAGGCGGCTTGACCAACCGTCCAGAGCGGGTGCGCAACCCACCTTCCCCTTCAACCGCAGGAGCTGCAGGTACGGGGGCAGGGACAGATATGGGAAATCCGGGTGAAGAGCGCCCAGGGGAAGGAGGAGAAAGGGGGGGGGCGAAACAGGTACACCTGCAGGTGAGGCAGGAGAAGGAGGCTGGTGTGTGCGGGGCACAGAGAGCTGAGAGGGCAGTGTCCGGGGCATGCGAGGAGTGACAGGGGCAGGAGGAGTTACGGGCAGTGGGGAAGAGATCGGCAGCGAAAACGGGTCTGCGGGAGGCGGAGCAGGCTCGTTGACAAGCAGCAGGTGCTGGGCAGGCGAACCGAGTGCGGGGTCCCGGGAAATGTTGCGGAGGTTGAGGAGGGCAAGGTAGAAGTCCGAATGAGCAAGCCGACAATGTTCCAGCAGCTCCTTGGCGTTGCGGACAGCGCGCTCCGCGAGGCCATTGCTTTGCGGGTACTCGGGGCTGCTGGTGATGTGGCGAATGTTCCATCGGGTGGCGAAGGCGCCGAATCTGCGCTGGTAAACTGGCTGCCGTTGTCGGATTGGAGAGTCACCGGGGAACCAAAGGTCGAAAAGTGGCGGCGAAGCTTCCCGATGACGGCAGCAGACGTGAGGGACGGCAGCTGGTCCACTTCGAACCAGCTGGAGTAGGAGTCCACCAGGACCAGGAAGTGTTTGCCACGCCATTCGAATATGTCAGTGGCGACAGCCATCCACGGCAACTCGGGAGCCGGCTGCTGCATGAGAGGTTGGCGCTGTTGATGGGGCCGGAGACTGTTGCAGGCAGCACAGGCGGAGACCCTGTCCCGGATGTCCTGAACCATGCCAGGCCAGTAAAACTGGGCTTGGGCCTGGGACAAAGTGGCCTCAACCCCGGGGTGGCTGTTGTGGGCGGTTTGAAAGTAATGATCCCGCAGCGCGGCCGGCACCACGACCTTGTGACCCTTCACCACCACGCCGTTGTGCAGCACCAATTCGTCCCGAACCAGGAAGTAGGGCACGGTAGGGAAGAGCGTCGGTCAGGCCAGCCACGGCGGATGACGCCCTCAAGCTGTTGCAGGGCTGGATCAGCGGCAGTGTGTTTGACCAGGGACTGCATCTGCCAAGAGGGAACAATGTTAACGTTCAGTACCATCAGATCAGACGATTCGTATGGATGGCGGGCAACGGAAGGGAGCGGCGCACGGGACAATGTGTCGGCCACGAACATTTCCTTGCCCTTGCGGTACACAATTTCGAAAGTGAAACGTTGGAGCTGCAGCATCATTCGCTGCAAACGTGAAGAGGCCGCGTGGATAGGCTTGTTCAAGATAGAGACCAGCGGCTGGTGGTCAGTTTCAATGGTGAAGGAGTTGCCCAGAATGTAGTCCTTGAATTTGGAGCATGCGAACACCACGGCAAGGAGCTCCTTCTCGATCTGAGCGTAGCGCTGCTCAGCAGGGGTCATGGTGCGAGAGGCGTAGGAAACAGGCAGCTGCCGATTGTCATAGAGCTGCAGGCAGGCGGCTCCGAGGCCAAACCGAGATGCATCACAGGTGAGGACGATTGGCCTGTTCAGGTCAAAGTACTTTAAAGTCGGGGTGCGCGCGAGCTTGGACTTCAGAGCCACGAAGGCCGACTGGTGGTGCGGGAGCCAGACCCAGGCATTGTCCTTCTTGGTCAGCTCCCTCAGGGGGGCACTCAGTTCGCTGAGTTCGGGTATGAACTTCCCCAGGTAGTTGACCATGCACAGAAAGCGCTGCAGGCCGGGCACGTCGGTGGGAGCGGGCATTTCGGTGACCGCTGCCGTCTTCTGGGGATCTGGCTTTAGTCCCCCGGCCGTGAAAACGTGACCTACGTAAGTGACTTCCTGAACGCGGAACCGACACTTCTTCGGGTTAAGATTGAGATTAATCTCACGAGCCCTGTCCAGGACTTGGCGGAGGTGCAGGTCGTGCTGAGCGACGTCCCTCCCGTACACCAGGATGTCATCCACAATGATAGCGCACGGCAACCCGGCAAATAGCTGTTCCATGGTGCGCTGGAAAACCTCGCTTGCTGAGTTGATCCCAAAAAGCATGCGGAGAAAACGGAACCTGTCGAAAGGTGTGCTAACGGTTGTCAGGAAGGAGGAACGTTCATCCAGAGGGATCTGCCAGAAGGAGCTCTTGGCATCTAGGACCGAGAAGACTGTGGCCGGACCGACCTGTGCAGCGACGTCCTCCATCGTCCGCATGGGGTAGTGCGGGCGTTTGATAGCAAGGTTCAGGTCTTTCGGGTTGATGCAGATCCTGATCTCGCTCGCGTCCTTCTTGGCAGCGACGACCATGGTGGAGACCCACTGGGTGGGAGCGCTCACCTCCTTGAGGATGCCCATGGCCACCATGTCACGCAGTGTGGACTCCACGCGGCCCTTCATGGCAAAAGACACACGGTGGACCGGTCTAATCACCGGGTTGACCCCCGGGTCAACAACGATTTTGTAGGCACAGGGCAGTTTGCCCAGAACGTCATCAAAACGGTCGGGATACTCGCTCAGGGGGTCCATGGGATCCTGCACCAGGTGGATGTCGCGGTAGAAAGAGACCAAACCAAAGTCCTGGCATGCACGGGCGCCCAGCAGGGTGACGTTTTCAGATTCCAGCAGGAGAAAAGTGAGGGGCCGAGAAGTCTCAAGAACTGTGCAGATAACCGTGGCCTTCCCCACAGCGACCAGAATACCTCCCCCATAGGCATGAAGGCGGGAGTCATCGGGAGTCACCCTCTCCCCCGAGCTTATCTGCTTGTCTGCTTGAAGAGGCTAACAGACATAACATTGGCAAAAGCACCAGTATCGACCTTCGCAGGGAACATGTACCGAGGTATCTGTTATCAATGCAGGTGCACCCAAAAGCGAAAACACAGTTGAATCACCATGGGAGGAACTCGTGTCAGAGTCAGGGAGTTCATCTGGCTGGTACTGGGAACCAGGCGCGCTATCACAGTCCACAAGGTTGTTTAGACTCCTTCTAGGAGCAGGGACAGGTTTCCCACGCGATCGACATGCTGCAGAAAGTGGTTCAGCTTCCCGCAGGAATTACAAGTGTTACCCTGCGCTGGGCAAACGTTGAACTGGTGGGAAGAGAAATTGCAATTTGGGCAGCGACGAGGGGTGACCTTAGCGGGTGCAGAGGCGGTGCACTGGCGTGGCGGGCAATTGATCCGCCGGCGGCCAGCAGTACCGGTGAAATTGATGTCCTGGGACACCGGTTGAGATACGGAGCCAACAGCAGAGGCCATGCGAGCGGCATGCATGGCATCCCTTAGCGTTAGATCAGGCTTCATCAGGAGCTCGTCACGTAGCTTAGAGTTTAGGAGACCGTTGACCAGGACGTCCCTGATCATTTCGTCCGGTGTTATCGCTTCAAGGCGGCACCGCCGAGCCATATGTCGCAAAGAGGCAATGAAAGCGTAAATGTGCTCACCGGGAGTCTGACGCCTTTGGAAGAACTTAAAACGCTCGATAATGTTATTGGTGGGTATATCGCATAGGGCAGTGAATTTGGCTATGAGACATACCGGGTCGTTGCGGTCTTCCGGAGGGGCGAATTCGAACGAGGCATAATGTTCCATTGCCTCCGGACCAGCCAGGTTGAGGAGTAGGTGAGCCTGTACCGCAGGAGTGGCACCAGGATGAGCGATCGCGATATAGTGTTCGTAGTCGCGCTGGAAGACAGTCCAGCGGTGCACGATGTCCGTGTCAAAACGAGCGTGTCGGGACGACGACACGAGTTGGACATAGTAAAAATGTTGAGGTGGGGACACAACTGGGATAAACAAATAATAAAATAAAGCCGATGAACAGGAGACGCAAGTCTACCGCGCTGACACCATGTAAAAAGGACTTGCTTGACACACACAGTCTTTTACTACATAACTTTATTATATGCACTACACACACTATGCCCTAGCTGTCCGTGGTCATCACTGGAGCTAGAGAGCGAGCTGGAGGTGGGGAAGCTACAATTATACAAGAGACAATGGGGAGTGGTTAGTAGTGGTGAGGTCACTATGTTAAAGGAGCATGCACTGATCTACAATGGGGGGGGGGGGGGGTCGTGTGGCCAATCAGTAGCCCCCGTCCTCCCATGGCAACAGATGACGCTGTATGGGGGGGGGGGGTCGTGTGGCCAATCAGTAGCCCCCGTCCTCCCATGGCAACAGATGACGCTGTATGGGGGGGTCATGTGGCCAATCAGTAGCCCCCGTCCTCCCATGGCAACAGATGACGCTGTATGAGGGGGTCGTGTGGCCAATCAGTAGCCCCCGTCCTCCCATGGCAACAGATGATGCTGTATGAGGGGGACGTGTGGCCAATCAGTAGCTCCCGTCCTCCCATGGCAACACTATACACATGTGTGTATATGTGTGTGTGTGTGTGTGTGTGTGTGTGTGTGTGTGTGTGTGTGTGTGTGTGTGTGTGTGTGTGTGTGGGGGGGGGTGGGTGTGTGTGTGTGTGTGTGTGTGTGTGTGTGTGTGGGTGTGTAGGATAGTGTTAGTATGCGAGGATCGCTGGTCGGCACGGACTCGGTGGGGCCGAAGGGCCTGTTTCCGCACTGTATATGTGTGTAGGTAGGTAGTTGAGGCCAGGCTATATTTAAGAGGGAGTTAGATATGGCCCTTGTGGCTAAAGGGATCAGGGGGTATGGAGAGAAGGCAGGTACAGGATACTGAGTTGGATGATCAGCCATGATCATATTGAACGGCGAATGGTGCAGGCACGAAGGGCCGAATGGCCTCCACCTGCTGTCCTCGGGCAGACGGTACAGGTCCTTCAAAACTCGCACCAACAAACTCAGAGACAGCTTCTACCCCATAGCCATACGTGAACATAATGCAAAATAAGAATCCCATTCATTTTACATGTATATATTTTTACCCTTTTTTTGGTATATTTTTTTTTTAATTGTTCTGTGAATCGCACCGTTGGATTGACCTTTTAAATTTCGTTGCACCATGTGCAATGACAATAAAGAGATTCTGATTCTGATTCTGATTCTGCACCTGAACACAACTGAATAAGGGGGGTGGGGTTTCGAATGGGATAGTGCAGGATGGAGTTAAAGGGAAAGGGTTTCTTAAATATGTGAGCGCAGAGACAGAGGGGTTTAAAATGAGGGTAGAAGCAATAGGTAGCAAGGCAAAGTAAAAGTGTCAGGCTGGCAAATCCAGGGCAAAAATCAAAAAGGGCCACTTTTCAGCATAATAGTATAAGGGGTAAGAGTGTTGTAAAAACAACCCTGAAGGCTTTGTGTCTCAATGCAAGGAACATTCGTGACAAGGTGGATTAGTTGAACGTGCAGATTGCTATTAATGACTATGATATATTTGGGATAACGGAGACATGGCTCCACGGTGACCAAGGCTGGGAGCTGAACATCCAGGGATATTCAATATTCAGGAGAGATAGTCAGAAAGGGTTAAGAGGTGGGGTAGCGTTGCTGGTTAGAGAGGAGATTAACGAAATGGAAAGGAAGGACATTAGCTTGGAGGATGTGAGATCGGTATGGGTAGAGCTGCGAAACACTAAGTGCAGAAAACACTTGTGGGAGTTGTGTACAGGCCACCTAACAGTAGTAGTGAAGTAGAAATATGTGCAACAAAGGTAAAACAGTTATAAAGGGTGACTTCAATCTACATGTAGATTGGGTGAATCAAATTGGCAGGGGTGCTGAGGAAGAGGATTTCTTGGAATGTAGCGGGATAGTTATCTAAATCAACAGCTCTCCCCTGCCTCTCTCCCCCTCTCCCTCCCTCTCCCTCCCTCTCTCTCCCTCTCTCTCTCTCTCTCTCCCTCTCTCTCCCTCTCTCCCATCTCCCCCTCTCCCCCTCTCCCTCTCTCTCTCTCCCTCTCTATCCCTCTATCTCTCTCTCCCTACCTCCCTCTATCCCTCTCTCTCTCCCTCCCTCTCTCCCTCTCTCTCTCTCCCTCTCTCTCCCATCTCTTTACCTCTCTCTCCCTCTATCTCTCCCCCTGATCCATTAGACCTTGAGCATGCATCATCCCACATCAAGATTTACTAGAATGTTGCCTGGGTTTCAACAACTAAGTTACAGAGATAGGTTGAATAAGTTAGGTCTTTATTCTCTGGAGCGCAGAAGGTTAAGGGGGGACTTGATAGAGGTCTTTAAGATGATGAGAGGGATAGACAGAGTTGATGTGATCAAGCTTTTCCCTTTGAGAATAGGGGAGATTCAAACAAGAGGACATGACTTCAGAATTAAGGGACAGAAGTTTAGGGGTAACATGAGGGGGAACTTCTTTACTCAGAGAGTGGTAGCGGTGTGGAATGAGCTTCCAGTGGAAGTGGTGGCGGCAGGTTCGTTGGTATAATTTAAGAATAAATTGGATAGGCATATGGATGAGAAGGGAATGGAGGGTTATGGTATGAGTGCAGGCAGGTGGGACTAAGGGAAAAACATTGTTCGGCGCGGAATGTAGGGCCGAGATGGCCTGTTTCCGTGCTGTAATTGTTATATGGTTATATGGTTATTATCTCCTTTCCCTCTCCCTGTGTGTGTGTGTGTGTGTTTGCGTGTGTGTGTTTGTGTGTGTATGTGTGTGTGTGTGTGTG
>NW_022630301.1:0-26281 GCF_010909765.2 Amblyraja radiata
AGAAAGATGGCAGATGGAGTTTAATGCTGATACGTGTGAGGTGCTACACCTTGGCAGGACAAATCAAAATAGGACGTACATGGTAAACGGGAGGGAATTGAAGAATGCAGTTGAACAGAGGGATCTGGGAATAACTGTGCATGGTTCCATGAAGGTGGAATCTCATATAGATAGGGTGGTAAAGAAAGCTTTTGGCATGCTAACCTTTATAAATCAGAGCATTGAGTATAGAAACTGGGATGTAATGTTAAAATTGTACAAGGCATTGGTGAGACCAAATCTGGAGTATGGTGTACAATTTAGTTCGCCCAAATTATAGGAAGGATGTCAAGAAAATAGAGAGTACAGAGGAGATTTACTAGAATGTTGCCGGGTTTCAACAACTAAGTTACAGAGAAAGGTTGAATAAGTTAGGTCTTTATTCTCTGGAGCGCAGAAGGTTAAGGGGGGACTTGATAGAGTTCTTTAAAATAATGAGAGGGATGGGTAGAGTTGATGTGGACAAGCTTTTCCCTTTGAGAATAGGGAAGATTCAAACAAGAGGACATGACTTCAGAATTAAGGGACAGAAGTTTAGGCGTAACATGAGTGGGAACTTCTTTACTCAGAGAGTGGTCGCGATGTGGAATGAGCTTCCAGTGGAAGTGGTGGAGGCAGGTTCGATGGTATCATTTAAAAATAAATTCGATTGGCATATGGATGAGAAGGGAATGGAGGGTTATGGTATGAGTGCAGGCAGGTGGGACTAAGGGAAAATAATTGTTCGGCACGGACTTGTAGGGCAGATATGGCCTGTTTCCGTGCTGTAATTGTTATATGGTTATATGGTTACATCGTGTTTCTGAGTCTTTGTCTATGGAATTAATTCTGTCTTTAATTTGTGTACTGGTGATGTCTTTATTATTTATTTTACTCGGACTATATGTTGTTTTACTTTTGTTGAATTTTGTAAGGTGTCCTTGAGACTCTTGAAAGGCGCCCATAAATGCAATGTATTATTATTATTACTTACTGCAAATGGTGGCATGAGGTTGAAAGGCACTACTTACTGCAAATGGTGACTTGGGTGATATGGCTTGCAGTTGTTAGACACTACTTACTGCAAATGGTGGCTTGTGTGCTTTGGCTTGAAGTTGAAAGGCGTTACTTACTGCAAATGTTGGCTTGGCTGCTTTGGCTTGAAGTTGAAAGGCACTACTTACTGCAAATGGTGGTGTGTGTGCACTGGCTTGTAGTTGAAAGGCACTACTTACTGCAAATAGTACCATGAAGTTGAAAGGCACTACTTTCTGCAAATGGCGGCTTGGGTATTTGGCTTGAAGTTAAAAGGTAGTACTGCAAATGCACTTACTTTCTGTTTGCACTATATATCGATTTTAGATAAAACGCTGTCATTTTTGGCCATCTTACTCAGTCCCCCCTCCGCTGAGCAGTCCCCACTCTCCCATCAATTAAAAATAGAAGTGTTATTATAGTGTTTAAAAAATGTTGAGAATCTCTATCCTGTCAATCACGCCCTGAAAGCCACACCTTTTCTGGGGGCAGGGGTTATAAAACCGGAAGTGTGGGTGTGGCTCAGCCTCTGCATTATGGGAGAGTGTGAGGTCATGACTCTGTCTGAGCTGTGAATCAAATGAACACACTCAATGTCAACTGAACAGTGAGTTGGATGTTTTGTGTGGTTTTATGGTGGTTTCACCCTGCATGAAATGGTATGAAGCTGCATTTGAATTTGGTGGCCTTGGATCCTGCTTGAAGTGGTATGAAACTGCACTGAATTTGGTGGCCTTGGACCCTGTTGAAAGTGGTACGAAACCGCAGTTGAATTTGGTAGCCTTGGATCCAGCTTGAAGTGGTATGCAACCGCACTTGACTTCAATGGCCTTGCACCCTGCTTGAAGTGGTTGGAAACTGCACTTGGGTTCGGCGGCCTTGCACCGTGCTTACAGTGGTAAGAAACTGAACTTGAATTTGGTGGCCTTGCACCCTGCTTGAAATGGTGGGAACATGGATTTGAATTTGTTGGCCTTGCACCCTGCTTGAAATGGAATTCAAGGAAAAGTCATGAGTCAACTGCCAGCCCACCAGCCGTGAGTGAGCTGCCAGCAGATCAGGCTTGAGGGACTGAGCTGCCACCTCAAGAACCCATACCAGCACTCCAGAAAGCCCCCCCACTGGCCACCAATATTGGAATAGGTGGGGAGGTGGAACATTTCGTTGGGGGACCAGCCGTCCTGTGTGAACTTGGGACCCAACGGGTCCCACTTAGTCTAGTATAACCATATAACCATTTAACAATGACAGCACAGGAAACAGGCCAACTAGGCCCTTCTAGTCCGTGCCGAACACTTATTCCTCCTAGTCCCATCTACCTGCACTCAGACCATAACCCTCCATTCCTTTCCCGTCCATATACCTTATTCGAATTTATTTTTAAATTATAAAACGAACCTGCCTCCACCACTTCCTCTGGAAGCCCATTCCACACAGCTACCACTCTCTGAGTAAAGATGTTCCCCCTCATGTTACCCCTAAACTTCTGTCCCTTAATTCTCAGGTCATGTCCTCTTGTTTGAATCTTCCCTACTCTCAATGGGAAAAGCTTGTCCACGTCAACTCTGTCTATCCCTCTCATCTTTTTAAAGACCTCTATCAAGTCCCCCCTTAACCTTCTGCGCTCCAAAGAATAAAGACCTAACTTGTTCAACCTTTCTCTGTAACTTAGTTGCTGAAACCCAGGCAACATTCTAGTAAATCTCCTCTGTACTCTCTCTATTTTATTGACATCTTTCCTATAATCAGACGACCAAAATTGTACACCATACTCCAGAATTGGTCTCACCAATGCCTTGTACAGTTTTAACATTACATCCCAACTTCTACACTCAATGCTCTGATTAATAAAGGCCAACACATCAAACCCAGGCAACATTCTAGTAAATCTCTGTACCCTTATCCTTATCTTTAATACATTTAAAAATTAATTTAAATTCAGCAAAATGGAACCACGTAAAAATACTGATTTCCTCAGCAAAATACTGGTTTTCAGGTACTAGAATATTGAAATACTCGGAAAATAACTGGCACCTCTATATCATGATATCTCTAAGTTACAGAGAAAGGTTGAACAAGTTAGGTCTTTATTCTTTGGAGCGCAGAAGGTTGAGGGGGGACTTGATAGAGGTCTTTAAAATGATGAGAGGGATAGACAGAGTTGACGTGGATAAGCTTTTCCCATTGAGAGTAGGGAGGATTCAAACAAGAGGACAAGGGAAATTGGACACTTGGTTCAGAAAAAGAGAGAGATCTACAATAGTTATAGGCAGCATGTAGTAAATGAGGTGCTTGAGGAGTATAAAGAATGTAAAAAGAATCTTAAGAAAGAAATTAGAAAAGCTAAAAGAAGATATGAGGTTGCTTTGGCAAGTAAGGTGAAAGTAAATCCAAAGGGTTTCTACAGCTATATTAATAGCAAGAGGATAACGAGGGATAAAATCGGTCCATTAGAGAGTCAGAGTGGACAGCTATCTGCAGAGCCAAAAGAGATGGGGGAGATATTGAACAATTTCTTTTCTTCGGTATTCACCAAAGAGAAGGATATTGAATTATGTGAGGTAAGGGAAACAAGTAGAGTAGCTATGGAAACTATGGGATTCAAAGAAGAGGAGGTACTGACACTTTTGAGAAATATAAAAGTGGATAAGTCTCCAGGTCCGGACAGGATATTCCCTAGGACATTGAGGGAAGTTAGTGTAGAAATAGCAGGGGCTATGACAGAAATATTTCAAATGTCATTAGAAACGGGAATAGTGCCGGAGGATTGGCGTACTGCGCATGTTGTTCCATTGTTTAAAACGGGTTCTAATAGTAAACCTAGCAATTATAGACCTGTTAGTTTGACGTCAGTGGTGGGCAAATTAATGGAAAGGATACTTAGAGATAATATATATAAGCATCTGGATGAACAGAGTCTGATTAGGAACAGTCAACATGGATTTGTGCCTGGAAGGTCATGTTTGACTAATCTTCTTGAATTGTTTGAAGAGGTTACTCGGGAAATTGATGAGGGTAAAGCAGTGGATGTTGTATATATGGACTTCAGTAAGGCCTTTGACAAGGTTCCTCACGGAAGGTTGGTTAAGAAGGTTCAATTGTTGGGTATTAATGGTGGAGTAGCCAGATGGATTCAACAGTGGCTGAATGGGCGATGCCAGAGAGTAATGGTGGATGGTTGTTTGTCAGGGTGGAGGCCGGTGACTAGTGGGGTGCCACAGGGATCTGTGTTGGGTCCGCTGTTGTTTGTCATGTACATCAATGATCTGGATGATGGTGTGGTAAATTGGATTAGTAAGTATGCAGATGATACTAAGAGAGGAGGGGATGTGGAAAATGAAGTAGATTTTCAAAGTCTACAGAGAGATGTATGCCAGTTGGAAGAGTGGGCTGAAAGATGGTTGATGGAGTTTAATGCTGATAAGTGTGAGGTGCTACATCTTGGCAGGACAAATCAAAATAGGACGTACATGGTAAATGGTAGGGAATTGAAAAATGCAGGTGAACAGAGGGATCTGGGAATAACTGTGCACAGTTCCCTGAAAGTGGAATCTCATGTAGATAGGGTGGTAAAGAAAGCTTTTGGTGTGCTGATCTTTATAAATCAGAGCATTGAGTATAGAAGTTGGGATGTAATGTTAAAATTGTACAAGGCATTGGTGAGGCCAATTCTGGAGTATGGTGTACAATTTTGGTCGCCTAATTATAGGAAGGATGTCAACAAAATAGAGAGAGTACAGAGGAGATTTACTAGAATGTTGCCTGGGTTTCAGCAACTAAGTTACAGAGAAAGGTTGAACAAGTTAGGGCTTTATTCTTTGGAATGCAGAAGGTTAAGGGGGGACTTGATAGAGGTCTTTAAAATGATGAGAGGGATAGACAGAGTTGATGTGGATAAGCTTTTCCCACTGAGAGTAGGGAAGATTCAAACAAGGGGACATGACTTGAGAATTAAGGGACAGAAGTTTAGGGGTAACATGAGGGGGGACTTCGTTACGCAGAGTGTGGTAGCTGTGTGGAATGAGCTTCCAGTGGAAGGGGTGGAGGCAGGTTCGATTTTATAATAGTAAGATTAAACGAGAACTTACCATTTTGAAGATTGATCTTTAATTTATGAGGAGTAACGTTGAGGGATTACGTGAAGAACCCGCCAGGACGCATGCGTACCATTCTTCAAAGCAGCGGTGTGAAATCGCAGAGAACAGTAATGAACTGAACATAGTAAGATTTGAGAAAATGGAGACCAGTTGAACTTTATGATCGAGGGTGGGAGCGGAGGGCACGTAATCCCTCAACGTTACTCCTCATAAAATAAAGATCAAACATCAAACTGGTAAGTTCTCGTTTAATCTTACTATTTTACTTCGGTGTCACGTGCGTGACTACGTGAAGATTTTAAAGCTCTGTGATTTCATGCCATGGAAACGAGTCCATGCCTCACGTCTGCCTTAATTGACTAAGGGAGGAATCGTGTTAACGTATTCAAACATGAATCCGACATTGAAAACCCATGATGAACTTATTAACTAACAAAATTATAGAACCTATCTTATGAGGTAAAACATGATACAGAACTTAAAATTGATTCTGCAAATGTCAGAGGTTTAACCACTGGTTTATTGTAATATAGTTGAGAAGTTTTCTCTTATGACCATCCTGCTGTTCCCAGGATTTGGTCCATAGCATAGGTACGTCCAATTCCTTAGCTGCTGATGTAGCTGCAGCCCTAGTGGTATGAGATTTGAATATGATAGTATCCACCCCATCAGCCGTTAAAACATGTTTCAGCCGTCTGGAATTTGTTTGTACCGATACCCTATTATGGGCCTGTTAGTGGCTGATCAGTAATGCCATCTCATTGCCTCTGAGCTGTTTAGTGTGCTCTATGTATAATAATTAATGTCTCATAATGCATAGACGATCATCTATTGGGTATGCTCTGAATTCTATTGAGAGGCCTGACGTTCCCGGTCTGTTCGGTTTAACTAATTCGTGGATGTAAAAGGTTATTTTACTCGTTGAAGTGGTGATACTATCCAGCCTTAGTTTATGTAACGACTGAACTCTATGTGCTGAGACCAATGCCATTGCATGACTTTTTTATATGTTAGTCTATGCAGGGACGAAGCTGTTGCTGGTGACCAATTCCTCAGTAATGTTAGGACTATACTCACATCCCATATTTGGGAATATCTTGTCCTTGGGGATTAATATTAAAATATCCCTCATAAGTTTAGTTACCAGGGGTGGGTCCCGACAGAATGATGCTCTGATCTTTGCCACATATTTGCTGTAAGGGCACTTCTGGCGCAGTTCATGACACTATAACTGAGCACCTCATCATAGTGGGGCTAGCCAGGAATTCCAGCACAGAGGTTATGTTCGTCGTACAGTAAGTGATGTTATTCCTTGAACAGTTTCTCCCACTTCCTGATGTAGACCCGATATGTTCATTGTTCAGTCCGTTGGTCCCAGGTCCAGAAATGGTTTCTTAAGATTCTACAAATCAGCAAATGTGTCCTATTATGGCATGGATGGCTTTCCCCCCATTACGGGATGAACCAACAAATCTGGTCGTTTCGGAACGGAGATGTATGGTTCTAAAACCATAACAAGAATCACAGGGAACCATGGTTCAGTAGGCCAATCGGACACTACCAAAATACCAGACGCCGAGTCTTGTTGTATTTTGCGTAAAACAGGACTGATGAGGCAGAAATGCAAAGAAAAAACAATTTCCCCCAATGCAGCGAGAAGGCATCCATCGCTGATGCCCCAGTGTCTGATTCCCAAGAAACATAGTTTAGCAACTGATGATTAAGCCGAGATGCAAATAGATCGATATCTGGTGTTTCATATCGTGCTACACTATCAGCAAACACTTTGCGGTCCAACATCCATTTGATGTTGTCATTGAATTTGCGTGACCTGGTGTCTGCCACTGAATTTGAGGTTACCTGGTAGGTAACTAGCTGATATCCAAATACTTTTCTGTATACACCATTGCCAAATTGTGTTAGCCGGATTATCACATGATACCGATTTGATTTCACCCATATAGTTAATATATGCCACCACGGTGGTGTTATCAATCTGTAGTCTAACATGCAGGTGATGCATTTCTGAACAGTATGATTTTAGACCATTGAACGTTTCCAAGCAGTTTATGACATGTATCTGAAGTAATGATGCCTCTTGTGCATCCCATCTACCTCCACAACTAGAGATGGAATTAGTAGCACCCCAACCATGAGCACTGGCATCAGTTTGTAGCACCACTGAATGGTTGCTGACAATGATAGGGCTGGAACAATGCCGAATGTTTTCCCTCCACCGTTGTAATTCCGTAATTGCTTTGATTGGTAGCTTCATTGTCCTATCGAAATGACCAGTATTGATTTTGAGTGCTTTTACCTTTGCCCTTTGTAAATTTTTTGGTAATACAAAAGTCAAAACTGTGTGGCTGGAAAAGCAGCCAGAAATTGCCAATTACCCTTGCTACCAGTCAAATAGATGGTTCACTGATGTCAATGAGGTTGTTGCAGGCCTCAGTTAAGTCTGTTGCCTTGTCCGTTGGTAAAGTTACCGACATGTGAACTAAGTTAAAGGTGAACCCCAAGTAGTCCACAGTGGTGGAAGGTGTTATCTTAGATTTAACTGGATGGATGATAAACCCCAGTTTCTCAAACAATTGTTTGGTGGCTGATACAGCTATTTTGGCTAATTCCAAAGTTTTTCCCAAAATTAATATCTCATGTCGGTGATCCATGACCAAATGTTTTTGTTTCCGAAGAAACGTTAGGGCTGGTTTCAAAATGTTGGTAAATAGTCTGGGGGCGGATAGTATTCCTTTCGATAGTGCTATACTGCCATAGCACCCCATCCAGTTAAATTTTAAATAATGTCTGTGATCCTTCCTCATAGGCACCGAATAGTAAGCATCTTTAAATCGATGAAAGCCATGAAGTAGTCTCTGAAAATCAATTGTTTGGCAGTAACAAAGGTTTCCGTTTTGAAAGGAATAAACGCCACCCCCGCTGGGCCCAGGCCACCACCGCTGGTTCCACACCACCCCTGCTGACCACCCCTGCTGACCCCCACTGGGCCCATACCACCCCCGCTGGGCCCACACCACCCCCGCTGGGCCCACACCACCGTTGCTGACCCCTACTGGGCCCACGCCACCCCACTGGCCCCATGCCACCTTCATCTTCATCCCCCCTGCCAGAAAGAGGGGGGATGTGGGAGCGGGAGAGAGAGAGAGGGGAAGGGAGGGGAGAGAGAAATGGCGGAGGGAAGAGGGAAAGGGGATTATCTTTAGTGAGATTGCAAAATTAAGGTAGGTTTTAGAACTATATTTTCTCCTCCATATGAATAATTTTAAACAATATCAAATAATATCAAACAATTGGAACTCCTTTCTTTTCCTTAATAATGATAATTCTGAAAAATATGAATTCCATAGTTTGTGACATAAATATACATTTTAATGGGATCATTATATACAGATGTAACATTTCCATTTCAAGATCTGGGGTGTGGGGGGGGGGGGGGTGGGGGGCAAATATGCGTCAAGCCGATAGCCTAATCGTTAAATCGTTAACATATAGACTGATCGAAAAAGAGCTGAGAAGAGGAATCGGAGCTGCCAAGGAAAGGTACTCTGAGAAGTTGAGGAGAAAGTTCTCAGCTAGTGACTCTTCTTCAGTTTGGAAGGGCATGCAAGAAATCACCAGCTACAAGAGTAAAGCCCCCGCTCTTGGATAATTGTGAGCTGACGAACTACCTGAATGAGTGTTACTGCATGTTTGAAAATCAGAAATGTAACCATGGTACCCCCTCCCCAACAAACACAGCCAGACCCCAGTCTGCAAAGTATTGACCCTGTATCCTTCATTTCTCATTCACCACCTCACACCTAATTAAAGCAAGACTCCAGTAATGAAGAGAGTGGACCCTTTCCCACCCCACCAACACTTCACACCCAATTGTTCATTTTAACCAGTACCGGCAAAGATGCACTGTCCCTGCCTGCTTCAAAGTCTCCACTAATGTCCCTGTACCCCAAAAGGTAAGGATTACTGGTCTTAACGACTACAGTCTTGTCGCACTGACCTATGTAGTCATGGAGACCGTTGAAAGGCTTGTGCTGGCCAAGCTGAAAAATATCACAATCCCTCTGCTGGACTCTCTGCATTTTGCATATTGGGCCAATAGATCTGTAGATGATGCAGTCAATTTGGGCTACACTTCATCCTCCAGCACCTAGACCTCCAGGAGACCTAAGCGACAATTTTGTTTCTTGAATTTAGCTCTGCATTCAACACCATTGTGCCAGATCTACTACGCTCCAAACTTTCTGAGTTGACTGTGCCTGAACCCCTCTGTCAGTGGATCACGCGCTTTCTGACAGACAGGAGGCAGCATGTGAGACGGGAAAGCATATCTCGGACCCGCAAACCCTCATATGAGCACCGCAAGATGCGTACTCTCCCCTCTCCTCTACTCTCGCCACACCAATGACTGCACCTCCACTGACACCTCTGTCAAGCTTCTCAAGTTTGCGGATAAAACAACCCTGATTGGACTGATGCAGGATGGGGATCACTGTACTATTTTCAGTTTGACATCTTTCCTATAACATGGTGCCCAGAACTGAACACAATATTCTAAATACGGTCTCACCAACATCTTATACAACTGCAACATGACCTCCCAACTTCTATACTCAATACTCTGACTGATGAAGGCCAAAGTGCCAAAATACTTTTTGACCACCTGATATACCTGCGACACGACTTTCAAGGAACCATGCAACCATCAACCATTCTCTGCCCACCTGGCTAATTGATCCAGATCCTGCTGCAATCGTTCACAACCATCTTCACTATCTGCAAAACCACTCACTTCTGTATCATCAGCAAACTTGCTAATCGTGCCCAGTTCTGTGACGTTTCACAGAGTGCTAGAGTAACTCAGCGGGTCAGGCTGAGTATAGAAGTTGGGAGGTCATGTTGCAGTTGCATAAGAAGTTGGTGAGGCTGCATTCAGAGTATTGTATTCAGTTCTGGGCACCATGTTATAGGAAAGATGTCATCAAACTGGAAAGGGTACAGTGAAGATTTACGAGGATGTTGCCAGGACTAGAGGGCCAGAGCTATAGGGAGAGGTTGAGTAGGCTGGGACTCTATTTCATGGAGCACAGGAGGATGAGGGATGATCTAATAGAGGTGTATAAAATCATGATTTGAATAGATATGGTTGAGTCTTTTGCCCAGATAAGTGAATCAAGGAGCAGAGGACATAGGTTGAAGGTGAAGGGCAAAAGATTTAATAGGAATCTGTGGGGTATGTTTTTCACACAAAGGGTGGTAGGTGTATGGAACAAGCTGCCAGTGGAGGTAGTTGAGGCTGGGACTATCGCAACATATAAGAAACAGTTGGACAGGTACATGGATAGGACAGGTTCGGAGGGATATGGATCAAACGTGGGCAGGTGGGACTAGTGCAGATGGGACATGCTGGGCCGAAGGGCCTGTTTACACACTGTATCACTCTAAGACTCTATCTATCTTTCCCACTCAAACACATTCTCCTGCCTTCTCCTCATTTCCTCTGACACCCGTATCAATCAAGAATCTATCAATCTCCTCCTGAAAAATGTCCATTGACTTGACCTCCACAGCTGGCTGTGGCAATGAATTCCACAGTTCATCACCCTCTGGCTTAAGAAATTCCTGCTCATCTCCTTCCTAAAGGAATGTCTTTTAATTCTGAGGCTGTGGCCACTGGTCCTAGACTCTCCCACTAGGATACGTCCTCTCCAAATCCACTCCATCCAGGTTTTTATCAGGCTGGGACAGACGGCAACAGCTTCACACCGTGTCCCAAAGCTTGTGTCCTGTCCTGCATCACCAAAGGCAGCAGAGGCGTTATACGAGAGGGCAAACACCGTAACACAGTAGTTCACAATGGTTTAGATAACAATCACTCTCCTCCCTCCTTTCCTATGTTCCTTCCACCCATAAACCTCTCTCTGCCTTTACATTTCACTCCTCTTTCAAATCTGCTCTACTTATCTACATGCATTTTTCTTCTTCACTTTTTAGTCATAGAATGATGCAGTGTGGAAACAGGCCCTTCAGCCCAACTTGCCCACACCGACCGACATGTCCCATCTAAACTAGTCCCACTCACATGCGTTTGGCCCACATCCATCTAAATCTGTCCTATCCATGTATGTGTCCAAATGTCTCTTAAACATTAAGATAGTCCCAGCTTTAACTACTTCCTCTGGCAGCTCGTTACATACACCCTTTGTGTGAAAAAGCTACCTCTCAGATTCCTGTTAATTTATGAAATTTGGTCATAAATTTGGTGCACAAATGCTCCAAAATAAGTCTCAGAATGCACCAGAAAGCATCTAAAACCCCTGAGCTTCCAGGACCCTTAAGCGGGCCCTGGACCCTGGCATCGAGGGACTTCACACTTCGCGCTCGTGATGTGCGCAGTGCGCACATTATTTCACATTGAGTTTTTTGTAATCCTGTCATGCCAACCCCCTTTTTGAAAAGCTTCGTACGGGCCTGCACAACCATCTTCACTATCTGCAAAACCACTCACTTTTGTATCATCAACAAACTTGCTAATCTTGCTCTGCATGTTCTCATCCAAATCATTGATGTAGATGACAAACAGTAACTGGCCCAGCACTGAACCCTGAGGCACACCACTAGTCACAGGCAACTAGTCTGAGAAGCAACCTTCCACCATCACTCTCTGCTTCCTTCCATGGAGCCAATTTGCTGTCCATTCAGCTGTCTCTCTTTGGATCCCATGCGATCTAACCTTCCAGAGCAGCCGACCATGCGGCACCTTATCGAACGCCTTACTGAAGTCAATAGACAACAGGTGCAGGAGTAGAGGCCATTCGTCCCTTCGAGCCAGCACCGCCATTCAATGTGATCATGGCTGATCACCCCCTATCAGGACCCCATTCCTGCCTTCTCCCCATATCCCCTGACTCCGCTATTTTAAGAGCCCTGTCTATCAATCTCTTGAACGCATGCAGAGAACCGGCGTCCACCGCCCTTTGAGGCAGAGAATTCCACAGACTCACAACTCTCCATGAGAAAAAGTGTTTCCTCGTCTTGATTCTAAATGACCGACCCCTTATTCTTAAACTGTGACCCCTTGTTCAGGACTACCCCCATATCGGGAACATGTTTCCTGCCTCTAGCGTGTCCAAACCCTTAACAATCTTATACGTTTCAATGAGATCTCCTCTCATCCTTCTAAACACCAGAGTGTACAAGCCCAGCCGCTCCATTCTCTCAGCATATGACAGTCCCGCCATCCCAGGAATTAACCTGGTGAACCTACGCTGGGCTCCCACAATGGCAAGAATGTCCTTCCTCAAATTAGGG
The DNA here is from genome assembly GCF_010909765.2 of Amblyraja radiata. Classification (NCBI taxonomy): domain Eukaryota; kingdom Metazoa; phylum Chordata; class Chondrichthyes; order Rajiformes; family Rajidae; genus Amblyraja; species Amblyraja radiata. Next base: position 12,480 of record NW_022630301.1, read on the forward strand.
GACCAGAACTGCACACAATACTCCAGGTGTGGTCTCACCAGGGCCCTGTACAACTGCAGAAGCACATCTTTGCTCCTTTACTCAACTCCTCTTGTGATGAAGACCAACAGGCCAAAACTGCACACAATACTCCAGATGTGGTCTCACTAGTGCCCCGTACAACTGCAGAAGGACCTCTTTGCTCCTATATTCTATTCCTCTTTTTATAAAGTCCATGTACACAACATCCACAGCTCTGCTTACATCAACCTTTTTTCTCACGTCTTCGAAAAAATCAATTATATTTGTGAGATTCAACCTCCAATATACAAAACTATGCTGACAGTCCCAAATCAGCCCTTGCCCACCCAAATGCCTGTAAATTCACCAAGGCTAAATCATTGTATGTGTTTACTTGGCCAATGAACTAATTCATTCATTCATTCACTCACTCATTCATTCATTCATTCATTCACTCACTCATTCATTCATTCAGTCATTCATTCATTCATTCATTCATTCATTCATTCATTCATTCATTCATTCATTCATTCATTCATTCATCCATTCTTATCCTACCCCACAGAATACTCTCCAGCAATTTACCAACTACAAATGTTAACCTTACCGGCCTATAGTTCCGCGCATGTTCCTTGCAGCCCTTCATGAAAATAGTCACAGCATTTGGAACCCAGTCCCAACGTGCTTCTTCTGACTGTCCAGATAGACCCACTGTTTCAGCGTGTTCTTGCCCCCACTGAATTACTTTCCACATACCTGGATTCCATCCTATCCCCCTGGTCCAATCCACGACATCTCACACGCCCTTCGTCAATGTGTTTCCCACGGGCAAGTGGTATATTGCTGATTTTAGAAGAGGAAGGCCGAGGATCGATTAACCTGTCTTCATCCACGGTTCGATGGTGGAGGGAGGGAGTCAACAACGTTATGTTCCTTGCCATGCATATTTCTGAAGATCTTTCGTGGACCCAACAAATTGATTGAATCATAAATAAAGTCAACCGACTTGACTGTGTTAGAGTCGAGCAGAAAGGACATTGGTGTGGTGGTGAATGTTCTCCCGATCTTCTACATGTCTAAGGTAGAGACCATATTGAGCGGTTGCCACAGGGCCTGGTTCGGCAATTCAAATGCCCAGGAATGTAGGAGATTAAACAACGTGGTGGCCATCGACCTGTCCTATCCATCATCAATGTTTCTATGTTTCTAAGAAAGCGAATGGTATGTTAGCATCCACAGCAAAAGGATTTGAGTATAGGAGCAGGGAGGTTCTACTGCAGTTGTACAGGGTCTTGGCGAGACCACACCTGGAGTATTGCGTACAGTTTTGGTCTCCTAATATGAGGAAATACATTATTGCCATAGAGGGAGTACAGATAAGGTTCACCAGACTGATTCCTGGGATGTCAAGACTTTAATATGAAGAAAGACTGGATACACTCATCTTGTACTCGCTAGAATTTAGAAAATTGAGGGGGGTCTTCTAGAAACTTACAAAATTCTTAAGGGGTTGGATAGGCTAGATGCAGGAAGATTATTCCCGATGTTGAGGAAGTCCAGATCAAGGGGCCGCACAGTTTAAGGATAAAGGGGAAGTATTTTAGGACCGTGATGAGAAAGTCATTTTTCACACAGAGAGTGATGAATCTGTGGAATTCTCTGCCACAGAAGGTAGTTGAGGCCACAGTTCATTGGCTATATTTAAGAGGGAGTTAGATGTGGCCCTTGTGGCTAAAGGGATTAGGGGGTATGGAGAGAAGGCAGGTACAGGATACTGAGTTGGATGATCAGCTACGATCATATTGAATGGCGGTGCAGGCTCGATGGGCCGGATGGCCTCTACTCCTGCACCTATGTTCTATGTTTCTATATTTCAAGATGTCAGATTAAATGAATGAAGATTCCCGAAATGCACTCGTCAATTGAAACGAATAAACTGAACATTGGGATTTCAGACGACTGCTCACGATTATCGAGATTGCGGAGAGATGGTGCGGATTCTACCAGGCCTGTAGATTGCTCCCTCCCTCGGCACTAACTGTCCACTACATAACATCCACGACAGAACATATAGACTGGATATCATCACCCATGATGACTGGTGCCCTTTCCGTGAGGGAGTGAGGCACTTTGTGCCCGGACACAAAAGAGTTAACAGTAGATGTTTGTTCAGTGAGTGTAACTAACGTCAGTCTACACGGAGCCCGGTTGTGTCACCCACCCACTGGAGATTTCCCAATTCCCAATATAAACCATTCCTGTTGTTGCTGGGATATGTGAGTGTTGGTGAGATCATCCCGCCCGTCACCGACAGACAGACAGAGAGCATTTTAGAATTTAGAAGATTGAGGGGGAATCTTATAGAAACTTATAGAATTCTTAAGGGGTTGTACAGCTAGATGCAGGAAGATTATACCCGATGTTGGGGAAGTCCAGAACAAGGGGTCACACACATTTTAAGGATAAAGGGGAAGTCTTTTAGGACCGAGATGAGAAAAACAGAGAGTGGTGGATCTGTGGAATTCTCTGCCACAGAAGGTAGTTGAGGCCAGTTCATTGGCTATATTTAAGAGGGAGTTAGATGTGGCCCTTGTGGCTAAAGGGATCAGGGGGTATGAAGAGAAGGCAGGTACAGGATACTGAGTTGGATGATCAGCCATGAACATATTGAATGGCGGTGCAGGCTCGAACGGCCGAATGGCCTCTACTCCTGCACCTATTGTCTATGTTTCTATGTTTCTATATCCCTCCTCATCGTCCTTTTAATTCCGAGGATGTGACCTCTGGTCCTAGACTCTCCCACTAGTGGAAACATTCTCTGTGTAGACTTGTTTTCTAATGTTGTCCCAATGTCTTTGTTTATTAAATACGCGAGTTTGTTCTGCAACCCGCCCGCCCGCCTTGCAGAATTGATGTGTACATTATGTGTGTATGTGTCACCCACCTGTGTTTATGTCCGCGGTTTCAGTGTATGTTTCTTACCATGCTGCTGTAAGCAAGATTGTCTAACGTACCATCACCTCACTTGCACCGATGCAGATGGCAATAAAGTCCCTGAACTAACTCCTTCCTTCGCTCACTTCCCTCGCTCGCTCATACCTACTCTGCTGCATAATCTTTGATTCACTCACAGTGAAGCAAAGAGCTAAACTCCCATGGTGAAGTGAGTGAGAAATGGTCAGACACAGATCTGATTCTTTATCCCAACCCTCCTAACTGCAGCTTCTCATCTGTTTAGTAATCGAGCAGATGCAGAATAACGTATTACCTTCAGTAGTTACTACTAGACAGCCTCGTTACACAATCTTCTACAATCCCAGAACGGGATTGTGCATTTGATTTCCCCCTCGCCTCGATGAATCTGCCGTGTTTGCTTTGTCCGCTGTGTGAGATATATTGTTTGTGCTCACAATCACTACTCAGAGACTAAATCGTGGAAACAAGAAATGCTTTATTTGCGAGTCTGCAGAATCGGGTGCCTCTCCAAGTTGAGACACACCGAGCTAAGGAAAAACGTCTATTTTTATACAATTCAGTATACAGTCTTTATTGGTCGGACGCCTCCCCTTCTGACCCCTTCCAATCAGGGTACCGAGGTTCACAATCTTCCAACCCTCTCCTCCGTGCGTCATCAATCATTCCCTCTCCTCCCACATCATACATCGCATGTACATTTAAATTAGGTTCTTTGTCATGAGGGGCGTAAAGTTAATATTCATTTAACTTATTAAGCATGCGCAGTATCTGTGCCCTAACCTAATTAATTGCCTTTGACCTAAAGAATAGCTTCTGTGTTGTCAGCTACATTCCTTACCTCGTCTTGTTATTCTATAATGTTATCAACAGCTCTGAAGGTCTGACTGTTTGTTCGAATCACAAGGTTGGTGTTTCTAGTTACTGGGCCCATCACAAGGTCGGTGACTACAACCATTCGGCCCCTCACAATGGTGGTGGTTTAATCGTCTTATCCCTCACAATCCTCCCTTTTTCTTTTGCTACGCATCCTGTATTAAACCCCATTCCTAGACTTCCTGCTGTTCCAAAGCTAATAACATTATTTTTATCTCTATTTCCTCTGGGTCCTCTCTCGGCCTCATTATCATTATCTTCTGGACGCCCCCTTTCTTCCCCATGGGGACTACAACTGCCTGCATTTGGCTTATACTTCTGGTTATAAGAACCCTGAGACATGGTATACAACAGGGGATAATGATCAATGCAGCTAATGCCCATAAAATCACCAGTCCCACCGCTTTCCACCAGGCTCCTCCTAAAATGTAATCCCACCATCCTGCTCCCATGATTGTGTTCCATCTCTGTACCGGGACATGTGCTATTTTTCTGATTCCTTCTGATATATCCATTACTGCTTGTCCGTTGTCATCTATGTTTAGGCAGCAATTAGAGAGGTTGAATTTTCCGCATACTCCTCCCTCTTCGGCTAGTAAGTAGTCTAAGGCCAAACGGTTTTGGTATATCGCTGTTCTCATCTGTGTCTGCTGCTTCGCCAACATCTCTAGTGCAGATGCAGTCTGGTTAGTAATTACTTCCAGCACTGCCTGTAGTCTTATGATCCGATTTAACATATACACTGGGGTCCGGTAGCCCCAGGATCCGTCCTGTGCCCAAGTGGCTGGTCCATAATATGAGATGATTCTTGCAGGTGGCCACTCATCATTTCCCCATTTTCCGATGTCCATTCCTCTCTTCGTTCGGTGTAGATCGTCAAAGATGGGTGTTCCTAGCGACCGCCCCTCCTCAGTGGTCAACAGAAAAAACCCTGGTTGTACCAGTCCAATTAAACAAGTCCCACTCCATTTTTCTGGCAATACCGAGTATGCCTTGTGTCCGCATATCCATAGCAGTCCTTCAGGGGCCGGTCCACTAGAGGTAACATTGTCCCATATGTCCTGCAACACAGGGATTCCCTGGTAAGGGTTGTTCCCGGTGCAATTCCATAATCCAGTCGATTCGCTTCCATCAGTCTTCATCCAGATAGTACAGTTTCCTTCATCATTTACAGTGGGATACCATTGAGGTTCCTCTGGCCACCACACTCGGGATTGATTTGGCCACTGGGTGATGATGCGCTGGCAGGGGCTGCTGCCTACTAGGATGGCATCCTTTGCCCAGGGCCTGGCGATACACTCCGTTCCAACCGGGGTGTGTGTCAGGACCCATTCCTGGGGAATTCGATCTCTTCCCACCGTCAAATTCCACTTTATCAGGTCCCATACCTCAATGATAGATCCTCTCCATGGCCAGCGTGAGCTCATCAGCGGTCCTCCACAAACCCAACAATTAGTCACATTCAGGGTCTGGCTATCCGGAGGGCCAAGTCCACAAACAGGTTTCTCCCCACTTCGGGGATCTCAGTCTGCTGCTTTATTTCATCATACATAGTCTGGTGCAGTTGAGGCTGGGAAGGTGGGGGAGGTTTGTTGACTACTGCTTCTGCTAACTTCCCTATCACTACCTCCTTAATTCTGTCTAATGTTTCCTCCCTGGCTCGGGAAGGGATGCCTAACTGTCCTCTCTTGGTCATGCAGACCCATTTCTCCCCTTTTGGGCAGGTAATGTGCCCAACACTTCCTACATGTCCCTTATTTTCTACTACATAATACCCCCTCCCCTCGTCCTGACAAACAGCTCTAGTCCTTAGGTCGTAGCAATCATCACTTACATGGGAATGATAGGTAAATGATCTAGTTGTTCGCCCTCCATATCTGATAGGATGGTAGCACTTATCACAGTTATTAACACTTCTTATAATGGTTACATACATAGTTAGTAATACTACAACTGCTCCTTTCATGCTGTTAGTTTCATACAGTTAATGCCAGGGGCTTATTCCCTGGTTTTACCGTCCACTGATCGTCTTTCTCGGGAACTGACGGCGGGTCACGGGTCCTTTAACCCGGGTCGCATGTGTCCACCCTTGTTCTTTTGTTCGTACTGCTGTATCCGTTGTCAGCAATGCCAGGTATGGGCCAGTCCACCGGGGCTGCAGTTTCTCCTCCTTCCAACTTTTAATCAGTACCCAGTCACCGGCCTTTATAGCGTGTATTGGAAAGTCGAGTGGTGGACTTTGTGCCAACAGTCCTTTTATTTTTAATTATGTAAGGGAACGAGACACTGCCAGTAAATAGTTCCTCAGGAACACATCGCTGCCTTCGAAGGTCGGCGTGCCCTCTACCTTTCCAAGATAGGGCAGCCCAAACAACATTTCGTAGGGAGACACCGCAATATCTTTACGGGGTGCCGTTCGTATTCTTAATAATGCAATTGGTAAACACTTAGTCCAGGGTAGTCTGGTTTCCTCCATTAACTTAGTTATCTGTGTTTTAAGGGTTGCATTCATCCTTTCCACTCGCCCAGAACTCTGGGGGTGCCAGGGTGTATGCAATTTCCAATTTATTCCCAAGGTACTGCAAACCAACAGGTGAACCTTAGAGGCAAAATGTGTTCCTCGGTCGGAATCTATGGATTCGATGACCCCGTATCGGGGAATAATTTGTTCTAATAATATCCGGGTTACTGCCTGAGCGGTGGCATTTATCGTGGGAAATGCTTCCACCCACCTGGTGAAATAGTCTACAACTACTAGGAGGTACTTCCACCTTTGTATTCTTGGAAGTTCTGTAAAATCTACCTGTATTCTCTGGAAGGGTCTTATAGCCAATTGTTGTCCTCCACCAGGGACAGCTCTCATTACCTTCTTGTTAACCCTCTGACATAACACACAACCGGTGACTGTCTGCTTAGCCAAAGTATAGATACCTCGGCAAGCGTAGGTCCGTAGTAGTGTGTCACACAGGGCCTGCGCTCCCCAATGTGACTGGGAGTGCAGTTGTGTCATCAAATCCCGAGTTAATCCTTTGGTTAACATTTGTTTCCCATCCGGCGTCCACCACCTCCCGTCAGTGGAACGCCGAGCCCCTAACTCATTCATTTTATCCTCCTCCTCCTGTGAGAATACAGGTATCTTTCCTACTCCTTCCCTTAATGGTATTAAAGACAACATCCTCACTGTTCCTTCTGTCGCTGCCTTTTTGGCGGCTCCGTCTGCCGCTTCATTTCCCCTTGCTTCTAATGAGTTCCCCTTTTGGTGTCCCGCCACATGGACCACCGCTATCCTTTCTGGCAAATGTAATGCTTCCAGCACCTTCTCAATTAATTGCTCAGGTGCCAACTACTTTCCTCTTGCTGTAATCATCCCCCTTTCTTTCCATATTCTCCCAAACGTGTGCACTACTCCAAATGCATATTTGGAGTCGGTGTACACCGTTCCTTCCTTCCCCTCCAACAATTCTAACGCCCGTATTAAGGCATACAATTCACATGACTGAGCCGACCAACTACCTGGCAACCTGCCCGCTTCCACTCCTTCAAATCCTTCTCCTCCTATTATGGCATACCCACTATATCTTTTCCCATTTATACAGCGGGAAGAACCGTCTATAAACCACCTTTCTCCCTCTACCAGAGGCTGCTCCTCCAAATTCTCCCTGCTCTTGGTCTGTAGTTCTATAACTTCGCTACAGTAGTGTTCTGGTCTCTGCCCTTCCTGCTCGTCGTCCGCCGAGTATAAAGACTGGGAAGGGTTTAAATTCTTATCGGTCAGAATGGTCAAATCGTCTTTTTCCATAAGTATCACTTCGTACTTTAGGATCCTGGAGTCAGTCAACCACCGGTTGGACTTCTGAGTTAGTATTGTCCGGACCGTGTGGGGAGTGGATACTACCAGGTGACCTCCAAATGTGAATTTCCTACTTTCTTCCACTAATATTGCTGTTGCTGCGACCGCTTGAATACATACAGGCCACCCTCGTGATACCGGATCCAAGAGTTTAGAAAGGAATGCGACTGGCTGTCGCTTCCCGCCTCTCTTTTGTGTCAGTACCCCCAACGCAATTCAATTCTCCGCATTAACAAAGAGATGGAATGGTTGATCGATGGACGGGAGGGTCAGTACCGGTGCGGTGATCAGGCTATTCTTTATTTCTCCAAATCTCTGTTCGTCCTCAGAATCCCATTGTACTTTATCAGTCTCCTCACACAATTTATCATACAAGAACTTGACTTGTCGGGTGTAATTGTCTATCCATAATCTACAGTATCCAATTAACCCGAGAAACTTCCTGATTTATTTTTTGTTCCTTGGCATCGGCAGCCCGGTGATCCCAACTATTCTTTCAGGGTGTATTCTCCTTTTCCCGTCACTAATCAGGTGTCCTAGATATGTAACCTCCTGTTCTACAAATTGTAGTTTATTTTTGGACACTCTCAATCCCTTTTCCCCTAAAAAGTTTAAGAGGGTTATGGTTGCATCCCTTACTGGCTTTTCTTCTCCGCCTGAGAGTAACAAATCATCTACGTACTGCAATAAGTGTGTCCCATAGGTCCTGGGAACATCCTCTAATACTTGTTCTAATATTTGCCCGCACAGGTTCGGGGATTCAGTAAATCCCTGAGGAAGCACAGTCCATCGATACTGTTGCTTCCTCAGTGGGTCTGGGTTTTCCCACTCGAATGCAAAGAGGTCTCTACTTTCCTCAGCCAGGGCGCAGCTCCAAAAGGCATCTTTCAGATCTACCACACTGAACCACCTGTGGTTAGGGGGTATACGTCCCATTATGGTATAAGGATTTGGGACTACCGGGTGTCGAGCCCTAACTACCCTATTCAATTCTCTTAGGTCCTGGACCAGTCGGAACGTTCTGTCAGTCTTTCTTACAGGGAGTATTGGCGTGTTGTAGGGGGACATACAACTCTCCAATACTCCATCCTTCAGTAAGTTTTCTATAATTGGCTGCAGCCCTTTCCTTCCTTCCATTGAAATCGGATACTGTCTTACTTGTACTACTTCACTTCCTTCTCGCAAGGCTATCGTCAGAGGTGGTATTCTTAGCCCTCCCCTATTTCCCTCTCTTGCCCACACCTGTGAGACTATTCTTTCTTCATCTTCGGTCGTCAATTTATATAGTTGTACTATAATCTGTCCACCTACGGGAGCTGTGCCCATTCCTAATTGAACTTGTAAATCCCTTCCCATCAGATTTATTCCTGCCTGGGGCACCAGGATTAAGTCTTCCATGGCCTCTAGATTTTCATATCTTACCATTACTCCTTCTATCTCGGGAGCTTTCATTACCTTTCCCCCTACTCCAGAGATTTTGACTTGCTTTTCCCCTAATCCCATTCCCTCCGGTATCCTGGTTACACTTGATCTTTCCGCCCCTGAGTCCACCATAAATACCGTGTCTTCTCCTTGGGGACCTAATTTTAAGTTTACCAAGGGTTCCCGTGTACGTCCTACACACCCCAAGGAGGGAAACCCCTGACCCCCCTATTCCTCCATCAGTGTGTACGATTGTACTTCATGCCTTATCTTTGGACATTCTCTTTTAAAGTGTCCTTCTTTGTGACAATCCCCCTGATCCTTGTTCTTTATTTCCCGGGGGACACCAACCTTGGTCCCTCCATTCACCCCTTCCTCTTTCTCTTCTTTGAAAGTTTGGGGTCCCTGGTTCTCGCCCCCCCTCACGGGAGGAGCAGATGCCCTGACCACGGGGGTTCTTTGGGTTGGGTTCCAACGCCACTTATTTCTCAATCCGACAACTCTTCGGATGTCTCAATAAGCCAGACGCACACCTCACCCCCCCCCTCACCCCATCCGTGCAACATCCGCCCCAATGGGCTATCAGGCGGAATGTGCGGCTCTTCACCAGTTTGAGCCTTTTTCCCCGGGCCCTTACTTTGCCCGTTCCGGTTACCCATCCCTGTCAGACCTTTTCCCGTCCAACATAACCCAATCGCCCGAGTAATACTTAATAGTCAATATTCTTACCCGAGTCCTGTGCACAGAAATTGCTCGATTGATTGATCCCTTTCACCGGATTCCCTCTTGTTTCCAGAGTCTCTTGTCCGAATATCACTCGCTCAAACCGCTGACGGCAAGCAAGGAGATCAGAGACTGCTGAAATCAGCAGGGTGCACCTTCCCTTCCTTTCGTGCCTCCGTCAAGCGGCCGGAGTGGCGATCCCGGACGAGCCCCCAACTTGTGAGATATATTGTTTGTGCTCACAATCACTACTCAGAGACTAAATCGTGGAAACAAGAAATGCTTTATTTGCGAGTCTGCAGAATCGGGTGCCTCTCCAAGTTGAGACACACCGAGCTAAGGAAAAACGTCTATTTTTATACAATTCAGTATACAGTCTTTATTGATCGGACGCCTCCCCTTCTGACCCCTTCCAATCAGGGTACCGAGGTTCACAATCTTCCAACCCTCTCCTCCGTGCGTCATCAATCATTCCCTCTCCTCCCACATCATACATCGCATGTACATTTAAATTAGGTTCTTTGTCATGAGGGGCGTAAAGTTAATATTCATTTAACTTATTAAGCATGCGCAGTATCTGTGCCCTAACCTAATTAATTGCCTTTGACCTAAAGAATAGCTTCTGTGTTGTCAGCTACATTCCTTACCTCGTCTTGTTATTCTACAATGTTATCAACAGCTCTGAAGGTCTGACTGTTTGTTCGAATCACAAGGTTGGTGTTTCTAGTCACTCGGCCCATCACGGGGTCGGTGACTACAACCATTCGGCCCCTCACAATGGTGGTGGTTTAATCGTCTTATCCCTCACAGCTGTCTCTCTGTGTGTCATGTCTCTGTTTACTTCCCTCCCTCCTCACAGTGAACACGCTGACCATTGTGGTCCTGTCCCGGGGAAAGTGCGGTCTCTCCACTGGCGTCACTCGCTACCTGATGGCCATGGCAGCGGCCGATCTACTGGTCATTATTGTCGACCTGATAATGAGACAGATTCCCATTGCTTACCGGCAAGAATTTCAGTTCCTGCGGGATGTCCCAGTGTGTAATATCCACGCCTTCTTCCTTTACGCCGTCACCGACTGTTCTGTCTGGTTCACCGTCACCTTCACCTTTGATCGATTTGTGGCCATTTGTTGCCAGAAGCTGAAAACAAACTATTGCACCGAGAGAACAGCGGCTGTGGTTCTGGGAACAGTGACCGTGCTGAGCTGTTTAAAGAACATCTTCTGGTATTTTATGTTGACCGGAGGGTACATGCTATTTAATGACCCCTGGTTTTGTTGGGAAAGACCCGGTGTTCTTCGCTCACTGTCCTGGGGAATCGGGGAGTTTCTCCAGTATCTCATCACCCCCGTGATGCCATTTGTCCTCATTGTTGTGTTCAACACTTTGACCATCAGATACGTGTTAGTGGCGAACAGTTCCCGCAGGAGACTGCGGGGTCCCAGCAGTGGGGAGAGTGGCAGAACCCGGAGATGGAGAGCCGCAGGAAATCCCTCATTTTACTGCTGGTCATCTCGGGGAATTTCATCGTGTTGTGGGCGGTCTATGCGGTATTTGTTGTATGGAGCAGACTGAATTATTTAATTCCTAGCGTGGGCAATTCAGACCCCTTAATTGGCGAACTGGGCTTCATGTTGCAGACCCTGAGCTGCTGCACAAACACGGCTCTTTACGTCCTCACCCAGACTAAGTTCAGGCAGCAGTTCAAACAATTGGTGAAATCGCCCGTTTCTCTGATTGTAAAATGCACTCAGCGTCGCGGGGTTTAGGAATCAGTTCCCTCTCCATCCCATCTGCTCACCCCCCCTCTTTCCCCAACACACTGAGGATCCTCAGTGACCTGGTCCACAGATGACTCTTGTGACCCTGGTGATCTCCGATTCCCACACAAAGATCCACCCACCGTAGATCCACCCACCTGCCCCCCACCGAACCTCCGGCAGTTTCTGGACCCACCCACCCACACCCTCCCACGAGAACCACCACCGCCCACATTACCACACTCTCACCAACATCACCGCCCCCATTACCACACCATCACTTCGATGGAAGTGCCCTGATCAAAGATGGCCGCCTCCCTGGGCTTCAAGTGCCTTGACCAAAGATGGCCGCCTCCCATTGACTTCAATGTGCCTTGACCAAAGATGGCCGCCTCCCTGGCTTCACCTCCCATTGACTTCAATGTAAGTGCCCTGATCAAAGATGGCCGCCTCCCATTGCCTTCAATTGAAGTGCCTTGACCAACGATGGCCGCCCCTGGCTTCACTCCCATTGACTTCAATCGATGTGCCCTGATCAAAGATGGCCGCCTCCCATTGTCTTCAATGTAAGTGCCTTGACCAAAGATGGCGGGGGGCAGTGGGGGGGGGGGGGGGGGCGGGGGGGGGGGGGGGAGAGGGGGAGAGGGGCGGGAAGGTGACAACGATTTGGGGAGATGAGAGGAGAATAGCCGCCGGTGAGAATGGGAACGAGAGGGGGAGAGAGAGAAAGAAAGTAAAGTAGCCTTTATTGTCATCGGACCTTTCGTTCTGAACGAGATTTCATTGCCTGCCGTCCTACATGTAATAAAAATGACAAAAACACACAATTAACACAATTTAACATCCACCACAATATGAGTTCACCCGGCACCTCCTCACTGTGGTGGAGGCAAAAATCTTAAAGTCCTTGTCTCTTCCCTCCTTGTTCTCCCTCTGCTCCGAGACGACCAGAGTATAGGAGCAGGGAGGTTCTACTGCAGTTGTACAGGGTCTTGGTGAGACCACACCTGGAGTATTGCGTACAGTTTTGGTCTCCTAATCTGAGGAAAGACATTCTTGCCATAGAGGGAGTACAGAGAAGGTTCACCAGACAGAGGAGAGAGATGTGTATTGGTGATGTCCTTATTATTTATTTTACTCCGATTATATGTTTTTTCTCTCTTATTAATTTCTGTAAGGTGTCCTTGAGACTTTGAAAGGCGCCCGCAAATAAAATGTATTATTATTATTATTATTAAGAATTTTGTAAGTTTCTATAAGATCCCCCTCAATCTTCTAAATTCTAGCGAGTACAAGCCGAGTCTATCCAGTCTTTCTTCATATGAAAGTCCTGACATCCCAGGAATCAGTCTGGTGAACCTTCTCTGTACTCCCTCTTTGGCAAGAATGTCTTTCCTCAGATTAGTAGACCAAAACTGTACGCAATACACCAGGTGTGGTCTCACCAAGACCCCGTACAACTGCAGTAGAACCTCCCTGCTCCTATACTCAAATCCTTTTGCTATGAATGCTAACATACCATTCACTTTCTTCACTGCCTGCTGCGCCTGCATGCATACTTTCAATGGTACACAAAAATGCTGGAGAAACTCAGGGGGTGCAGCAGCATCTATGGAGCGAAGGAAATAGGTAACGTTTCGGGCCGAACCCCTTCTTCAGACTGATGGGGGGTGGGGGGGGGGGAGAAGGAAGGTAAAAGGGAGGAGGAGGAGCCCGAGGGCGGGGGGGATGGGAGGAGACAGCTCGAGGGTTAAGGAAGGGGAGGACACAGCAAGGGCTAGGACAACTGGGAGAATTCAATGTTCATGCCATTCGGACGCAAGCAACCCAGGCGGAATATGAGATGCTGTTCCTCCAATTTCCGGTGTCGCTCACTCTGGCAATGGAGGAGACCCCGGACAGAGAGGTCGGATTGGGAATGGGAGGGGGAGTTGCAGTGCTGAGCCACCGGGAGTTCAGGTAGGTTATTGCGGACTGAGCGGAGGTGTTGGGCGAAACGATCGCCCAACCTCGGCTTAGTCTCCCCGATGTAAATCAGCTGACATCTAGAGCAGCGGATGCAGTAGATGAGGTTGGAGTAAATGCAGGTGAACTTTTGTTGTACCTGGAACGACTGCTTGGGTCCTTGAATGGAGTCGAGGGGGGAGGTAAAGGGACAAGTGTTGCATTTCTCTCTCTCTCTCTCTCCCCATCTCTTC